>NC_085019.1:9432414-9510467 GCF_963692335.1 Osmerus eperlanus
ATCAGCATCACCAGCAGCAAGGAAGGCCTTGGTCTCATTTTCAGAGAGGGCTCTGGCACCAGCAGAGAAGTTCTGCAGGAACAGCCTATGTGGAAAGAGAGAGAGGGTGGTTGGGCTAGTTTCCCCTGGGACAAGAGCATCATCCATCTCATACATATTGGGGTTTTTATGTGGTTTCTTATTAAATCAAAATTAATCTTAGAGGTTTACACCATAGAAAGATCTAAATATCAAAGGTTCAGATATGTAGTAGATGGACTTGATCCATGACTTCTCAGTAATGAAATAATAGACCATTTGATGATAGCCAAAGATTCATACTTGAGCTCATCCTCCTCAATGAAGCCACTCTTGTCCTGGTCAATGATGAAGAAAGCCTTCTTGACATCATCAGATGACTTGGCAGAAAGCCCAACCTTGGCAAAGAAGGTCTTATAGCTAAAGCTGTCGACAGCTGTCAGATGAGGGAAGAGAAAAAGAGGGGTTATTAGTGGTGGCACTACTAGCTCTCTGCAGCATTCCTAGTTTTATAGCAACAGGAATTTCTCATGATTTGATTCTTTATTCCTTTACTGAGAAACAAAGAGAGAGAGTGATTTTAGAATGGGACATTGAGAATCCAGCATGAAGACTTACCTGAGCAAGCATCTAGGGCTGCTTTAATATCAGCATCACTGAGAAGTCCTGCAAAGGCCATTTCTTCTATCTAAAAAATAAACATGGATGTCAATGTGGATAGGCTTAATTTATAGTAAATAATCTGCAAGATATGCAAATGTGAAATTTCCCTTCCATAATAGACTCCTTAAGGTAGGCTACTGCTGGTCCTAAAGTCAGCGGTCACACAGCGTTTTTAATGGCCTAAATTTACTTTCTCATTTTTCAGAGATCCAGTAACAGGATTATACTATGGGGTAAACTCAGTTATTGGGATCGATTTCACACACTGCTAAATTTTTGCATCAGCAAATTCCAGATACATAGGATAAATAAAAAAATCTACCATTCATCAATTATTCGTTACCAAGCTTAGAATCTACAACTGAAAAGCTCCACAGCACTATACTCCATTTGCAGGGAGGCTAAAGTTAATATCAACAACCTTTTCCAAGGGATACTCCTCACGAAAAACAATTAAGTGACGCTGCTTCCATATTCAAAGCCCCAGATAGGCTGCAAGTTAAAGAAGGCATCTTGACAAATTTACAACTTGACTTAACAATTCCTCATTTGAAAGACTGTCAAAACAAAAAGAAGAATCCAGGATTGATGCTTTTTATAGGCCTACTAAAAAAATTAAAACGGCCTCCAATGTATTTCCCTACTTTCAACTTTTACTGAGTTACATTTACATTTAGTCATTTAGCAGACGCTCTTATCCAGAGCGACTTACAGTAAGTACAGGGACATTCCCCCGAGGCAAGTAGGGTGAAGTGCCTAAGTGCCCAAGGACACAACGTCAGTTGGCATGACCGGGAATCGAACTGGCAACCTTCGGATTACTAGCCCGATTCCCTCACCGCTCAGCCACCTGACTCCCCAGTTGTCCGGTTGTCCAAAACCATTCTGATTCCATATTCACTAGTCAGATATATTCCAAGGGAATGTCGTTTCAATGAATCCTCATTAAACGCCAAGCACCTGCAATCAATCAACGACTCGCGCCCTCCGCCCACGAACCCAGGATGCGCGTATTCCACTCACCTTTGCTCTGCGTTGAGGCGAGTGAAAACCGGAAAGTTGGACTCGAGTGGTTGCCTTACCTCTTTTCTTTGGCTTATATATGCTCTAGCCACACCATTTACAGAGACTTGAGTTTCAGTATCAGGTAGCCTACCAAGATGCAACGGTTTTCAAAAAATGTGTCTACTAGTCTTAAACTATATTTAGTTGAACAAATGAGTATGCTCAAAATCTCATGTGTTAGGGTTTATTGACATGTTAGACACCATGTAATCTAAGTGGAGTGACTTCATTGGCCATCTATTCATAAAAGATTTGTGGCGTTCAAAAATATTTTACATTTGTTGTTTTTGAGATGTCATTTAACCCCAGAGATAAAAATGTTCAAAATATTTAAAAGTATTTTAGGCACATAGGCCATTACCCCTTTACAGCAGTCACTGTAGATTGGTTTCTGTTTCTAGGGAATACGATAACATTCTACTGATGATAGGCTACTAACGCTATTGATTAAGTTGTATTTATTTATTTCAATATACAGACAATTGAATGTACCTTCGTGATATAAATCATATCTTTTGGCATGTTGTCAGGATGAGAAACGTTCGTTCGAATTCATTTGCCAGATAAATGAACAGTTAAATGTTAACGGGAGAACACCAGGACTGCAGTCTTTGATGGGGTTGCAGAAATTCCTGTGTGTAATTTACTCCGGGATCAACCATCCATGCATGCAATTGTTGCCCTGTTCAATAGGCCCACCATAGCATCTGTAGTGCAAATGCAGCTAAATGTTTCTCTCATCAAAGCTGATGGCCTGGTAATCTTAGTACATGATCCATGTCCTTACTTAGGCAATGGAAAGAATCCCACAGGAAGCCTATTTATGTGTGTGAACTAGAACAGCATTGGCTGGTTCCTAAAACTGATGGCCATACTCCAGTGTCAGTTCTTCCATGCAGCGTTTTACGCAATGTCACCAGAACACTAGCTGTTTATTTGTTCTCAGGTTAACAACTTAGCTATGGCCTTGTAGTGAGTGCAAAGCGAACTAAAGCGATTTTTTGGCCGGTTCTAACTTTAGATATATCTTCTATTGAATTAATATATTTTATTGAATTGAATTGGTCTGAATATTTCGTCGTTATTGGTAGTGTTTTTGAAACGAGCTCCGGCATATTTACGTGCCTTTACGCACGGGGAGGGGGGGGGGACGCCCTTTCAGTGGATAAAACATAATGCCGTGCTCTCTAGGGTACCCTACCAGTGGAGAAAACATGCATCTTATTTTGACTCAAACATAGCATCATGAGTCCAACGTATTATATTACATGAACCTTATTATTGCGTTAAAAAAATGCATTTCGCGCTTCGCACGCTCGCATTACTATTGATATCCCTGCTTAAGCTGATATCAAACCTGACCTGTACATATAGTGGGTTAAGCAAGGAAAGTTTGTATAGTTCATTGTATTGCACACTTCTTGTACGCAGCAAGCTTAGAAAAAAAAGATGAGTAGCTCTAATGAGGGGCCTATGCCCCTGTGCCCCACCTTATGCAGCTGGTGCTCTTTTCATTTGTTTCGCCCTTGTCCCTCAGATAGCCACCACTGAGTCCACCACTGATTGATCACATATTAGAACTAAATCCGACCAATCAGACTGATTACTTTGACACCTCTCCAGCAGAAGGCAGTATAGCTACTGTATATCCTATGTACAGTAAGTACTGTATGTCACATTTATTGCTTGAAAACGAATGCATTTCTGATGACTTTATGTTATCTGCAGACACTCTACAAAAGGTTAATTGTGTACTACTGCATACATTAAATCTTAGAAAAAGCTGAATTAACATGGCATGAAATGTAAACAAAGTGATTCTTGAGGGCTCATCCAACTGTCATCATGGTATCTTACTATCATAGTACTTTACTGTGATTCACTGCTGCGCAAAGTATTAATACTGTTCTCTGATTCACTCCCTGGCATTTGGAGGGCCTTGGCACTGTCCGTGATTGCGTGCTTCACTCAAATCAAGCCAGAGCATCTCACTAGCTGCTGCCGTGATAAATGTAGCATGACTGCCTATGGCCACTTTGCTTATATCATCATATTCAGAGTATCTCCTCTTGTACACAGACAAAAAAGAGAACCTATTGTAAGACTTTATTTATATAGCACATTTCATACAAGAATTGTAGCTCAAGGTGCTATACATAAAATCAATATTGTGTACATTTTATATCTAATTAATAATTTCATTTTTCATACAGTGTGAACAAAAACTAAGAGACATTAGGGGTTTCTAAAATTTTTATTAAATTATTCCAGTTGCTTAATTGATCAAATGTTCAATATAATGCACATCTAAGTCGATAATTATGTTTGCCTAGGGACTAGTGCTCCAAAACACCAAACTAGAGACAGTGTCAGTCAAGTATTTGCTGAGTTGGTAATCCTTCCATTCAACAAGAGAGGTGTTTGGGGTTCCATACATTGTAAAAGGTTACATTGTAACAGGTTACAAATTGTTACATTGTAAAAGGTTACAGAAGAAAAATAGACAACCATGATGAGAAGGGAACCTTCATTTCAGCAAAGCGCAGAACTCTGGAAAAAGAACAACAGAATGAAGATGACATTAGGCTTTGAGAGGCACAACACAAAAGTATACATGCTTACAGGCCTTAACACCTTTGTCACATTTAATATGTACACCATTTCATAATTTGTTATCATGTTTATACATTTAATTTGCTTGAACGTTAGAGATACAGTATATCGTGATGCTGTTTCAATCTCTTGCAGTTGGTTCTGATGACAATGGGGGAAAGTAAATGTACCTTCCATTCCGATCTTGCCATCCCCATCTCTGTCTCCCGCTGACAGCAGGGTCTTGGTCTCAGTCACGGTGAGTTCCCTGGCTCCCGAGGAGAAGTTCTGCAGGAAAAATCTTACAAATGTGGCAGAGAACTCAAATGAATATTAATGAACATCATTTTTGCCAGACTTTATTTCTTTTTGGCAAAGTTGTCTCATAGTTCATGGTGATGTAATCACAATAGGTGTGTTCAACTTCATGCAGCGCCCGCGGCGCCGACAGCCGGATGCAGCTGGCCTACATGAAGCAGTGAATGCTGGTTAAGACACTAGGTGCGTTCGACATGAACTGACTTCATGCAGCGCTTCAGCCGGCTGCAGGCGGCTGACTTGAAACCATAGAGTTAATATAACTAGAGGAAGCAACTTTTGTCTTCCAAGATGGCGTCCCCATTCATTTCTATGAAAAGTGCTCAGTGGCGCAGTGAGGCAAGCGAGAGTACGAAACTGGACCGCGCCATCTTTCCACTTCCGACTCTTCCGGTCTAGCTTTAAACAGTGGCTCTTTTTTTCCCTAGCTCCGAGACCTCGTGCACGCTTGCAACTAGCTGTACACGTCATACTTTGCGACAACCAGTCGCGAGCATAGATATGGTTGCGAGCGTGTGAGCTAAGGCATTGCAGTGGCAGAATGGGGTACAAGTCCGATAAGAATCAGAGACATGATGCAAACTTTACGGAAATGTATGCTGTCACTGTATAGTATTCCTTTCACTTGTTTTTTAGAAATAGGCTATAGGGCTAAATATAGGGCTATTCTAGATGGAACTCATCACATATGTTGTTGTTTTTCTTCGTGATTTGAGTATGATTTCCAACGCATTGTATCGGATTAAATAAACTGTTAACGTGAACACTTAGCTCCGTCGTTGTTCTCGCCAGGCAAAGAAAGCTTAATAGTTATTTTTGTAACAGAAATCTTCCATAATGCAGACTTACCATAGCTTACTGTCAACTTTATATTCAAACGAAATGTCACGAAAATCACACTGCCTTCAATTTAACATCAGTGTAGAAATGTGGCTTGTGTTTTATATGTTCAACCTACAAAACCAATTGGTATTGTAGGGTTAACCCTAACCCAAACGCCTATTAATGGATATAACGTGATCTAACAAGACTTGGTAATAATGTAATAAATTGAGAAGTGTGTCTAAAATATAATCTACTTTATTGAACGTGCCTTTGAAAGGGGCATATTAACAGAACTATATACAAGACGTTTCCATCAGATATAAGTGGGGGTGAAACATTCACTGAGGACCTTCATTGTCCCACAAAAGCAGTCTGGCTTTGACAGGATAAAAAAAAGAATAATGAGTGTGTTTAACAAAAGCTTCTGAAGGCAAGACTAATATTATTTAAATATATATATAATTTCCTATTGTGGTTATCAATTAAAGTACAATCTATGCTCACGCTTAACATAATATAATATTTGCCATCATGTCATGAACGTTTTTACGAAAAATCAAATCTATTTTAAAATAACGGGAATAAACTATATTAACAACATTTCATGTATGTGTGACAACCATTTGCTAAACTTGCTACAACAGGGCAGGCAACTCAAGCCATTTCTTTCAGCTCCAGGTAAATCGGCTATCGGCCAATGTGAACTTTTGTGCTCGTGCCCTGTTAGTATCCGCGAGCACATTTGCAGGCAACTTTTATTGACGTAAGCAAATAAATGGGGTGCTAGTTTACCCATTTCGGATTGGTTTCAAACTTAGCAAAAATCAGGAAAAATTCTTCTATGAAAAAGCTAGTAGTATGAGCCAGGTTCGAGAATCGAACAAAAATTATTGGGGGAGATAGTTTTGTAAATGTTGACTGGAGTTAATAGAATAAAAACGACCGGCAGAGTCGGAAGTCAAACACGACATGCAATACCACCTACATCCACCGGGGCCGTTGCTTCAAGCCGAGGGGCGAGGGGTGGGGGCTTGCTTGAAACAGTGAATTCTGGTTAGACTTTTTGTCCGCCTTGAGACGGCGCCGAGGCTAGGTCACTGTGACGTATCCATCAAAGTACCGTGAGAACTATGGAAGCAAATCGTTACCAAAATTCAAATGCATTTCCAGAAATGCATTGCATTTTAAGAATGTGGCTGCATTATTTGACTCATAAATGAAATTAGTAATCAATCATCCTATTTGCATTTTAATTTTCTTCTTCAAGAGTGCTCAATCTTTCACTTAATTAAAATGAAAAAGAAATAGACATTTGAGATTTAATTTTCAAAACATGCCCCAGCAAATAGATACCAAAATTCAATTTGAAATGTAAAATTTGAAAATTAAAAATTTCCAGAAATGCATTTTAATTTTAAGAACGTGGCTGAAAAATCATGACCACAATTCAAATTCAAATGCATTTCCAGAAATGCATTTTCATTTTAAGAACGTGGCTGCAAAATCGTGACCACAATTCAAATGCATTTCCAGAAATGCATTTTCATTTTAAGAACGTGGCTGCTAAATCGTGACCACAATTCAAATTCAAATGCATTTCCAGAAATGCATTTTCATTTTAAGAACGTGGCTGCAAAATCGTGACCACAATTCAAATTCAAATGCATTTCCAAAAATGCATTTTCATTTTAAGAACGTGGCTGCAAAATCGTGACCACAATTCAAATTCAAATGCATTTCCAAAAATGCATTTTCATTTTAAGAACGTGGCTGTAAAATCGTGACCACAATTCAAATTCAAATGCATTTGCAGAAATGCAAAATGAACGAAAAAGCATTCTGAGCGGCGCAGCAGAGTGACGTCAGTAGCCGCTCTTCTTCAGCTCCCTGCTGACCCCGCTCCCTACCCTTGTTCGGTAGGGAGCGGTGTGCACATCTGCATTGCATTACATTGCAAATGTGCCGGGAAATTGATTGAATTGCCGGGTCTTTAGAGGACGCATCACAGACTGAACAACTTGATGTCAAACAATGACTAAAACAGTGGCAGAGCTACTATTAATGTGTAAATCTGTGACGGCAGAGTATGCAGCCAAGCTCTCTATGACTTGTTCTACTCGGTCACGGGCATCAGACTCAGATATATTATTAGATTCTACCTGTTCAGCTAATTCTAATTAGCTATTTCTATTAGCTATTTTAATTCTAACAGTGTTAGAATTAGCACAATTTGAGGGAGCGCCATGGTTGTGATGCGTCCTCTAAAGCAGCGGTCCCCAACCTTTTTTGCGCCACGGACCGCTTTCATGTAAGACATATTTTCACGGACCGGCAGAACGGACTTGGAGGAAAGATAGGCCCTGGACAGCTGCGCTGCTAATGCATGTACATTCTGGGATCCTAGTTAGTGACTTCCACACCTAATGCGAGCGCGCGAGAAAAATAGTTTAGCTGATTTGAGCGAAAATTTGTTTTTGAAGTGTTATGTAAAATAAACAGCCGTTTTTTCAATTGACCCATCTTTAAGTTTCTTAGCCTGGTTTTCCATCGTTATATTGTTACTAGCTAGCTTTCGATGTGTCAGTCCCACTGTTGTGTGTGACTATAAGCTACGACAGTGACACCCGAAGTGCGTTATATCCAGTTCAGGCCTATTCCATAATTTTGTTTGATTGCTGTCACGGCAGAAAATCCCGCTTGATGTTGGAAATGGAAGCAGGGTTTTCAGTGCTTTAGTGGCGATCTCAGGATAGCCTTCATCCAAAACACCGATAGAGTTGTTGTCTCAAACAGGCTTCGTTGAGTGGTAACTATCACTTGTCATGTGTCAAGAGGAAGAGACGCGCATGATACCGTTCAATAAAGCCCACAAACTTGCTAAAAAATGAGTAAACACACGTCTTTGCAGAGCTTTTTTGCTCAGGGGAAAAGGCCCGCGGAGAAGGAGAGAATCAGGTCATTTTTCAGAATAAAACGTCTTTCAGACTCTGATAATCAATTAAAAGGAAATGTTATTAATTCTTTTTTGTGCGGCCCGGTACGAAATGACCCACGGTTGGGGAACGCTGCTCTAAAGACCCGGCAATTCAATCAATTTCCCGGCACATTTGCAATGTAATGCAATGCAGATGTGCACACCGCCCCCTACCGAACAAGATGGATAGCTCGGTCAGCAGGGAGCTGAAGAAGAGCGGCTACTGACGTCACTCTGCTGCGCCGCTCAGAATGCTTTTTCGTTCATTTTGCATTTCTGCAAATGCATTTGAATTTGAATTGTGGTCACGATTTTACAGCCACGTTCTTAAAATGAAAATGCATTTCTGGAAATGCATTTGAATTTGAATTGTGGTCACGATTTTGCAGCCACGTTCTTAAAATGAAAATGCATTTCTGGAAATGCATTTGAATTTGAATTGTGGCCACGATTTAGCAGCCACGTTCTTGAAAATGAAAATGCATTTCTGGAAATGCATTTGAATTTGAATTGTGGTCACGATTTTGCAGCCACCTTCTTAAAATGAAAATGCATTTCTGGAAATGCATTTTAATTTTCACATTTTACATTTCAAATTGAATTTTGGTATCTATTTGCTGGGGCATGTTTTGAAAATTAAATCTCAAATGTTTATTTCTTTTTCATTTTAATTAAGTGAAAGATTGAGCACTCTTGAAGAAGAAAATTAAAATGCAAATAGGATGAGTGATTACTAATTTCATTTATGAGTCAAATAATGCAGCCACATTCTTAAAATGCAAATGCATTTCTGGAAATGCATTTGCATTTGAATTTTGGTAACGATTTGCTTCCATAGAGAACTGCCGGCTGTGTAGCCGAGCATATTTTCTCAAGAACAACTGCACGAGTTCTAATTACGACACAGCTATTTCATGATGCCCAGACTCTCACACGACAACTTTGACGTGTGTTTTACGGATACGGAACAAACGGTACAATTGAATTCAATATTTGCCTTCATTGACAGACTGCGATAGCCTACTATTGTTGAAGAAAGGGTTTTAGTCCGCCTCTTCACTAAAGGAAAGACTAAGTTTAATTGAGTTATGTTTGTATTATCAATCTGCAGATTGGAGAAAGAGTTTAACATAGCCCAATACATAATAAAATGACACATTTCAGTGCACTGGTTCGTGCAAGTTATGATACGAAAACAATTAAATTCGTGACCATGCAGTTCGTCAACGATAAAGTAAGCAAACAGCGCTTGATCGGCCATGACTGAAGTCAACGCAGCAAACCACGAGAAGCTGCAATGTCCGACTTTACGGATCCGTTAACTCCTCCCCGACTGCAAGCGACAACTCTTGCCGGTCGTTTCATGCAGCCGATGTCGAACACACCTATTGTCACTTCCACACCCATGACCCTCAGCCTCATTTGGGTCAAATCTTACTTAAGCTCCTCCTCCTCTATGTATCCACTCTGGTCCTGGTCCAGGACTGTGAACACTTTCTGGCCATCAACCTCAGGCCTGTCACTCAGACCTACTTGTGCAAAGAATGACTTGTAGTCGAATGTGCCTGGAGCTGTGGGGGAAAGTGGAGAGAGTGAATGAAAGATGTGCGGGGAGAGTGAGAGCATGAGAATGGAACACAGAAGGAGTAGAGAGATGAATAGAGAAATGTCACATTTACTCATGTGCTCAAGTGACTTTCATTTTACTACTGCTGACATTTACCAATACACCACCTCCAGCATTTTACTGTCACTGAGCCCATCAACATTGTAAAACTACTTTACATTATGCAATCTGAACACTCCAGCAAACACACCATACCTCAGGCAATCCATTGACATGTGAATGAGACTGTGAAGATATGACTTGAAACAAATTCATGTATTCACTATTTACTCGCAGTGTCACTCACAGCATGACATCTCCTCAGCTATTTTGATTAAAAAAGGATTGCACAGTAAGTAATCATGTAATAAGTGCTGTCATTAAACAAACAAGAATAAAAGGTGATGGTGTTCTGAATTAAAGTGAACATACACTTGACATTTGGGTTTATTCTAGATAGTGTGCTTTGGCTGCCCTCTGAAGCAGATGTAATGCTTGGAGATAAATAATTAAGTGCTGGTGGGCTGTGAAGTCTGCATGGTTGGCGTGATTTGGTCTTCTCCTGAGAACTCGCCATAAACACTGTGGTATCTGGGTAGTAACTGCTCCCTAGCCCTCTGGCTGCCTGGTTACCTGGATACACCCTTCCCCCACCAAACAGGTAAATAACCTCATGAGACTGGGAGTGGATCTATCTGTGTTTGTGTTCTATTGTGTGTATTCATGATTATGCTTATGTGTGCGTGTGCATGTATGTGTGTGTGTGTGTGTGAATGGTGCCTGTCTCACCTTGACAAGCCTGGACTGCAGCCTTGATGTCCTCGTCTCTCATCATCCCTGAAAGTGCCATGATCCTTGATGTCTGAGGGGTGCTGTAGCATGTAAGGAAAACAAAGTGACAATAAATAAAACAGACACGTGTCTTTAGCTGGAGGATAACAAAATATTTACTGGGTGAAACCAACAAGGTGTGTGTGGCAAAGCATCTAGCTGAAAACTCACTTGAGTGTGTTATATAATGTCAGTAGCATTTTCTAATGTTGATTATGTGACATAACAATGGACTGAGAAACTTACTTTTGAATTGCTAAATATATTTTATCAATAGACAGGGCAATGCAACTTAACTAGGATGAAATTATAATGCAACTACTTTTGTTTAACAACAAGACCTTGACAGTCTGAATCTATTATTCTGAGTTGCATTGAACAAAAGAACATGCTCTTTGCCTCTGTCATTTAAAACTGAGAAACACTAATGCAATTGCACATACACAGATGAAAGTACATGAACATATTAAAATCTAAATAGTCAAATAAATTATAATGATTGAAAAATAATTACACGTGCAGTCTGCTGCTTACCGTTAGCCTGATGAAGGTATCCTGTCTTTGATGCTCGGATGTGCAAATCTCTGCCTGTCTTGATGCGTGCCTACTCAACACTCTACACTCTTGCAGCTTTGTGAATCAGAGTGTAAGAGCAAATATGACATCTCCGTCCACAAACCCTGGGAGATTCCCCACGACACAAAGCACCAACCCCCTTCATCAGTGTATTAGAACAGATAACTTTTTTATTTTCCTTGAGAATGAAATTGACATCTCACCTTGCTATTTTGCAATATGATAAAATCTGTAATTTTCTTGTAAAGTTTATATTTTGCTTTAGTGAATTGAACTGTTATTGTCAGATGAAAATGTAGTATTGTTTTAGTTAAATATTTTATTTGTATTTTTTGGTAAAAAGGATGAATGAAATGTACAATATAAAGTACATTGAGTTGAATCTAGAGATAGATCCTATTCTTAAGTGACTTAACTGGTACCAGACACGTGTTCATATAATATTTATCTGATGTTGGATTTAGTAAACCATTGACTTTTATCTTTAACCTCTACAAAAATTGCTTAATTTGAATAATTTTGCTAATTTGAACGAATAATTGTGTTGATATATCACAATTATATAGTGAGATATTTAGGTAGATAGCCTAATCAATTTTATACTGTATCATGAAAAAAATATTTATCTCCTCTATACCAAAGATCTCCTTTGGACCACTTATAAACTGTACATGACATACATCCACAGCCTAACCCCAATTTGGTATGAATTACCAACCCAGTCTCATTACACATAATGTCTCATTTGGTTCTTTATTGTGGTCTAGCTAGCCTATCTGTGCACCAAAACAGAGTATCCTAATTTACTAGATCTGATTAGCATGTTTTAGTCAACAAGACCATTTAATATGCCTCCTTGCGTACAAACCGCACAATAAAACAATAACAGGAATAACAATTTTATGTGACCAGTTAGCTATAGTTCATGATTTGCTACGGTACATGTCTATCTTTAGTAAGGCCCACAGCATACGCACACGCCCCCATGCTGAAATGTGACGTAGGAACATGGCGCTTTGGAGGAAAGGTGTTGCCTGAGAGTTGATTCTAATTATTTTGAATTAATTTATGATTGAAATGCCGGTTGTATATATGTAAATATGATTGTTCACAAAGGGTAATGGAACCTTTTTGTATTTTTGGACAATGAACCGGCAATCTTGTAGGCACTGATAGCGTTGTTGCTACTGTACTTGTAGCTAGCTACCTAAGCCAGCCTGCTATTTAGCTAGCGACAAATAGCTAGCTAGCTGGCTAGGAGGACATAGCAAAACAAGCAGGAAAATGTTGGTGTTGATGCATCCCGTAGCTAGCTATGTATTAAACCTATGATAAATGAATGTAGTATTATATTTAATTTATTAGCATTTCGTTATACATCGAAGATTCTGATTAGTTTGTGTGTTAGCAAAGCTAGCAAAAAGGATGGAGAACCGTCATGGATTTGTTTTGTTGCTGACAACTGGAATCCTTCAGTCGGCAATATTGCTGTCCGAATGTGCCCCGCTTCCGTATTCTGACACAGGTAAATACGTCTTTGTTTACTCAGTTAACGTTGTAAACTGTCAATGTATGCGAACAACACAATTATTGTCAAGTTCAAAACATTCATGCCGAGCTAACTGTAACATTAAATGGCTAATGTGACAACTTGAAGTATTGCTAATCCAGCTCTACGGCTATCCAAGTAGCTAAGCTAGCCAAGCGCAAGCACAAAACAGCTAGCAGTACTAGTTGACTAATGCTAGCTAGCTAACGCAGCAACTTTCGCTAGGAGCAGTAGCACTAGATAATATATACTTTAGATGTTTATTTGGTTAGTAAACGTTGCTAATTGTTAAATATTACAAACGTAGCAATGTATAAGGGGTTGTAGGGGCTGTCCTTATTACCAGCTGCCCGGTACACTTTCTAGTGACCATTACAGGCTAGTATGTTTTTCCTAATTGAACAACACGACAGCCTGACGTTGATGGACTGACCCTACAAGTGGTCCGTGCGACAGGTTAGGCCTAGGGAAATATTAGAATGAGGCAGTAACATATGATTTAGTGTTGGTTGTCATAGGCCTATTTGCTGTTTTGCTGATGCCTTCTTCTGTGGGTCCTATTTGATTAACCAGTCTCTAAAACCCCCTTGCTTCTTGAATGAGTAGCAGCAGCATCATAAATGTAAAGATGTCAACAGTCAGAAGAGAATGGAAGAGGTGAGCAACCACAGACAGAACAGCACATGAATGGCCTCTCTCTGAGAACTTTGGTTACAGATTTGCTTGTAAGCACTGTTCTCAATGACAGTGGTAGAAGCAAAGCTAAAGCTTAGTTAAGCTCTTATGGTTAATGAATTGGTATAGATATGTTCAAAAGTGGAGGTCAGTAAATATGTAACCATCACCCATGTTCCATTCTTATCAGTATCTGTCAATATTTAACAGTGCATTAATGTTTGTGTAGTTTTATTACACTTTATAGGCTACAGTTTACAGTAAATGATGGAGCAGCACTGGATCAGTCCCTTAAAGTCTTGTATTTCCACTTAACATTTAAAGCGAGTTTAACCCATGTCAGATACAAAATCTGTAGCACAAGTCATTACACAGTAAAAAATAAGTAACAAAAAGACAGGTTAATCAAGTATATTAGGGTTGTTGTGGTTTGACATTAAAACTATTCACACCAGCGCACTCATGTTTTGGGGGGTGAAATGGTTTCAGGGACATCAATACTATACTAGTTAAATGTCTCTCACTTGAAGCCATGGTCTGCAGTGGTCAGTTTAACTTGCTGTGTTTATTAGCTGAGCATGTTAAGAGCCAGGCTGCGTGTCCTGCAGCAAAGTCCTATTTTGCTGGCCACGGCCTTCCACACCACTGAATGCTGATTTACTGACCGTCACTATAGCTGCGTTTCCTTAGCATGTCCTGCAACTTGTACTCCCCAGAACTATGCTACTTTTCATGGAACTAGACGGTTCCTTCAACCCATTGTTAGCTGCTTTTCCACTGCAGGAACTTTCTCCAAGAAGATTAGGTGAATTAGTCCACTGACATAATGAACCATATGTACTGTATATAGAATAGTATTTATGTAAAATAGAAGAAATATAAAATATATATATTTTGCAGTGTGAAAAATGTTCAGCTCGCTCGACATGTCAGAGATTTTAGAATACACTTTGCCATTCTGTGTTGGCAAAGTGGATTGCCGTTGGATTTTGTGGTCAAACAATTAGCCTTGTCCCTTGAGTCCAGGCCTGGGCATCATGGTGACAGGCTTGCTAGCTTCATTTTAAATTTAATTACAGCTAGAACTGCTTGCCTGGGAGTGTACATGGATGGTTAGGCCTGAGTTGCATTCATTTTTTAAAATTAAAGGTAGCCCAACTCTAGCTCTGAGCAGTGCTGTGCTTTGTTTTTTAATCTGATCAGTATGAAAAAGTGGATACACTGTCGTCTTAAGTGGGTCCGCTTAAGACATACCATAATTGGGGCCAACTATATTGCACTAAGTTGTTTCGGGCTTGCAGATTTATTGTCTGAGGTGGTCCACAACAAGGTTTTAGAGGCTAGTAGGGGTGGAACAATACATGTATTCGTACCAAACCGTACGGTACGGGCGTCACGGTTCGGTGCATGAAATTACACGGTATAAAAATAAATAAAACTTGCGTGCAAATTAATTAATGTAATGCGGAACTACTGTTAGATACTCGTGTTCTTTCGGGACATCTAATCTGTAGCTCTGTAGCTCTGATTGGCGCCGCCGTGAGTCATAGATAGACTAGCTAGCAGCACTAAGGACGAGTATGGCGAGTGGTGGCGACCCACGAGAGATAGAGGTCCCGCCGGCCGTTTTAAGATTGCAAGTTTGGGAACTTTGGTTTCCCATTCAGTTACAGTAGTACAGGCGAGAGAGTGGTGGATAAGACGAGCACTGTGTGTCGGCGTGGTTCAGCAGTTATGGGCAGTGACGTGCAGTCTGGGCACTGCCTACCATCTATATATATGTATAAAGTTATATATATATCTATGCTGCCTACCCTGCCAAAATTCAAATATATATTTTTTTATTAAATCATTTTATTTAATACACTTGTATTTTTACTGTTTATTCTTGTGATTTATATATGCAATGTGTGTGTTATTGCAATTGTTTAGACGTTACGATGACGAATGTAGCAGTTACGCATAATCAAATACAAAAAAAATTGTAGAATAAGCAATGCTTTTACTGTCCGTTCACTGCGGACGCGAAAAACTCACTTGCGCACTTCGATCCTGTATTCTTCAACATGTACAGTACCAGTCAAAAGTTTGGACACATTTCCCTATTTAAGTGCCTCTTACTGACATCAGCGCACATCACTGGTTGTGGGGTATGTGACTGGAAATACATCTAACATGCTAAGCATATAACGCATCTGGCGTGTGCTAAATGACTAAAAAGATCTGACGCCATCACCCAGGTGTGCCAATCACTGGAACGAGACAAAAATAAATAAATCAACTCCCTACAGTGCTTAACCAGCCATTAGATAGACATACAAATAGGGCCAAATAAATTACTGACGCAATCGGAATTTACATGTCATCTTCAATGCGCCGTATTCACTCGTATAGGAACCTGGTTTGTTTTGTTTTTCCCTCCGTTGTACCGAACTCGTACCGAACCGTGATGTCTGAACCGCGGTATGAACCGAACCGTGACTTCAGTGTACCGTTCCAACCCTTGAGGCTACTAGTGGGAACTGAGACAGGGCCACTCAACAAACCATTGTAATCTCCCTTTGCCTCCTCCTCCCTGCATGAACTCAAACCTAGCATCATCAGACACTTTTTTTGTACAGGCAGGGCATGTCCCCCAAAAATGGGTCAGACCTACCTCTCGCGTGAACAAAGATCTCTGAAATATGCAGCGGGAACAAAAGCTGGCGGCTCATGGCGTATTGGTCCTCTAAACCAGTTTAATAATTTGGTGAGCCTGCCAACTCATAATGTGAACCCATGACTCAGATGAGGCTAACAGAGGCAGAGTGGAGCTGCTACAGAGTCAGAGCAGCTTAGGCTGGGCTGGCTCTCCCTCACACGCAGACTGCCTCTCACCCTGCTAGATATTCACTGACTGGGACCTCCTTTGAAGCATGCTTGGTTTCACCGTAGCCTAAGGAGCTGCTGCTGTGGTAGTGACACACAAAAAGCCTGGCGAGAGGATTTTGTAAACAACAGTTTGAGTCCCAAATGGCTTAGTCACTCATTTGACCCTTGCACGCATAATGTCTTAAGACTGCTTTGCTGGTTAGGTTGTAACACAAAGGAAATAGCTGATGGAATAAGGATTGTGACACATTAAATGATGAATGCGTCATATTTTAGTTCATCCTTATCAATTTTTTCTATTGAAAGTGGTCTCTTATCTCAATGCCTTTTATATTAGTCGTCACTAAGTGCTGTCATTGTCAAAGAAAGGCTGGAAAACCCATCACATTTTCAGTAGTCAAGCATTTAATGTAGGCCTAGTCCAGTCTGTGTCAGGTCAGGCAATTTCATTTGAGCTTGGTAGGCAAAGAGCAGCCTGTTATGTCAGCAGCAAACATCAAACATGGATTTTCCCCCAACACCACCCCAGCTGTCTACATAGTCCCCAGAAGGCTAACCCCATTACCGCAGGTGGAAGTCTATTGTGGAAGAAGGGTGGGGGGCGGGTTACGTTGTCCATCTGTACTTAGAACGGATCCAGATTTAGAACTTGTGTGAGACAGCAACACAGGCCCTAGCTTGGCCATGTAGCCTAGGCCCCTGAATCTTTAATCCCCTCGGCTCCTCATCAATATTTAACCGTCAGCCCTGCTTCCTTTTGACCATCTTGAGCACAGCACCAGAAAAAGTGTCTTAAGTTATAGAAGAGAGTGCAAGATTTGTGAAATGGAACTTGAGTGGCGGACATCACCCTCATACCGATGTTGGAGTGCTTCAGCTCTTTTGCAGGACTCTGGTGGGGGACTAGGACTTTACAAGTGCTACAGCTT
Organism: Osmerus eperlanus; assembly: GCF_963692335.1. Taxonomy (NCBI): domain Eukaryota; kingdom Metazoa; phylum Chordata; class Actinopteri; order Osmeriformes; family Osmeridae; genus Osmerus; species Osmerus eperlanus. Next base: position 9,449,907 of record NC_085019.1, read on the forward strand.
GTTTCGAAGGCCTGCATGACCAGAGATGAAACAGGAGGCTGTGTTAACTGGTTTCCTCTACGGCAAACTCCATTACCCAAGTGCCTCGCTTAACCCGATGGACGTGATACCAGCATGGCAACACCCACAGAGGTTTTAGGATGAGCCTAGGGCATGTTGTGCTCTAGTGATAAATGTTGATGTGTTGGACCTTTAACTCAGATATAGGCTAGCCATGTTATCACCAGGACTGTTGTCTCATGATAGTACATCTATGCCAACAGATGATTCACCTGCTTGGTATTTTAAGGCTAGTTAATGCAATACAAAATCCGATGCTGTGAAGTCTGCTACTTGGTGGTCAAACTGGTGTTATAAGTCAGGAATGTGGGCTGGGTTGAGTAGGAAACAAGCGTCTATAAAAACCTTGTACGATTAAAATACCAGGTTGTTTTATTCCTAACTAAATTAATCATTTACCTCTTACTTCCTGGGTTGTGACACAGGCATCGCGTGGTGGGAGAATTAGTAACAATAAACAAACGTTTGTTTCCTGCTGTGCCTGGATTTGCCTCCAAGAAGCTGCAGTCTAGTATACTGGAACCAGGGTTTGCATGTTTTGTATTCGCGTGTGCGAATACAAAACTATTCACATTGGTGCTGGTTACCATTGAAATCAAAGTTTGGGGCTTGAACCAATACACTGCCTATGCTCGATGGCCCAGACACTGTGGTGCATAAAGTAGATTGACCACAACTTGTTAATTAAAAGTAATGACCATAGAGTTCCTTCTGCCACTTGTACTCGCTGTGAAATATATTACTGTTGATTGTTTTTTCTACAGGTACACTCTTGCACTGTTGTGGGGAGTTTCATGTTGTTCAATCGTAACTTGTTTAACTGCATGCTCTTATGGTTCTTCCCTTTGGCACTTATTTGGTTTTCCACCATGTATGTTTCATGTTTTGGCTGCTCGCAATGTTTGGGGCTATCTTGTTGTTATGATCAGTGACCTATGCTCTTTTGTAAAGCTCTCTCTTGGAAGTCGCTTTGGATAAAAGTGTCTGCTAAATGCATAAATGTAAATGTAATGCCAGATTAGTGGTCAAGCCATGTGACTCTGTTGCATTGTGGGTGTGCCCCACATCAAAAGTGAGCTATGATGAGTTGCCTGACAAGTTGTATCATATATCTGAGGTTGCTTGATGGGCATGGCTGACTGGTGGGAGAGGCAGGCCAGGAGAACACATTGTTCTACAACATGGCAAACAAAAATGCCCTTTATTACAGCATCAACAAGTTTTGTCATGTCTGGATAGTGTGTGGATTGTTGATATGTTGTGTCCACCATATCAGCTATGATAGACATATACATTAGGGGTGGGAATCTTTTGGTACCTCATGATTAGATTTGAATCCATTCTTGGGGTCACGAATCGATAAAAAAAAAAATAATAATAATATATATATATATATATATATATATAATATATTTTTTAAGTAACCAAAAAAAATCTATTCTCATAAATTTGTGAATCAGTCTGAATCGATAGCAGACTGAATCTCTATTCAAATGTGAATTGATTTTCCCCCCCACCCGTAATACACATACACACACACTCACATGTCTGTAGCAACATCCTCCTTGTTTCACTTCCTTCAGTGATGTGAAAGAACTGGACAGGTGCCCTGGAAAGTCCCACTGGGCAGCCATGTTCCTACACAGGTCTGCTTTCACCTGTCCTGTGTTTTCTAGACAACAATCGAGAAAGACTCTAGGGGCCAAGGTAATGAAGCCTCCTCAAGATTGTTGTGTCCTTAGGGGGTATGTATCCAGGATAGCGTTGGTGGCACACACACGTGCACACACAGAGATGATCATACAAGTACACGCACACAACATACACACTGTGTACAAACATCGCACACCTCCAAACACACTCTGCGACAGATGAAGACAGCAGACAGGCAGTAGCGATGTGATAGACCAGTGGTAGGAGTGCTGTCGGAGCCTGGCAGACTGTGTGGAGTGGGACGGGGGGTCGGTGATGATTGGGATGTGGTGACAGTGAGTGGGTGGGGAGACGTCTGCTGTCAGCGCTGCCACCTGTTTCGCTGCCACAGCACCCCCAGGTCTCCAGGCCCTCCCTATCGTTGAGTTGGGACATATGGGTTTTTGGGAAAGGTGATGATGTGGTGAAAAATGGACCTGTCCTTGGTGACATGATTTGATTCATGTTTATATCGAATAGGCCATATGTTGCTTACAATAGAACTATCTCGTATTTAGAAATATCCCCGGAAGGAAAGCCATTGGTGTTTTATCTCAGATCATCCAAACCTTGCTTGCAGTTTGTCAACTATAAGCTAGCATGACGCTGGTCCAGCTAGCTCTCAGAATCTCGCACTTGTGCTCCTTGAACTTCTCTGCTCTGCTTCAATGTAAATGTATGGGTGGAACTAACGTTGCTGTGTCCTTGTTCCAGGGGAGCCCGGTGGAGGGGCGTCCATCTCGTCACACATCGCCGTGGTGGTGTCGCTGGTGGCCCTCGTGGCCATGCTGGTGCTGTTAGTAAACTGCATGACCTGCTGCAAAGAACGCGAGATCAATTTCAAGGTGAGAGACTCACTGGCACCCAAAGTGTTGTACACACACGCACACACACACTCACACACCCTAAGTAAACTGAAACCGGTCAATATGGGATATGGATTCAAAGAATTCCGAGAATGAGGCAAAGCTTTGCTAATAGATGAGGCAAATATACTACAAAGCTATTGCAAAACCATATATATATAGTCAGCTTAAGTGATGGTAAAAGTTTTGTTTCAATCAAACTCTGTATGCTAGCTTAATCTTTTAGGTTTGTATCAATACAGGCTATTATTTCTTTGAGTGATACCAGATTTTGTAGTAATAATTGGCATGAACAGTAGCACTTCCTCTGAAAGTCACCTCGACCATAGCTCAGTGGTCCCACACCTGCATGACAATCGTTCCTTTGACAATGCCCGTTCATAGGAGTTTGAGGACAACTTTGACGATGAGGTGGACTTCACCCCCCCCGCCGAGGACACTCCTTCCATGCAGTCCCCGGCCGAGGTGTACACCCTGGCCGTCCCCCCAGTGGCCCTGCCCGGACCCCCCCACCTCCAGCCCCCGGCCCGCATCTCGGGTAAGACGTCTTGGCTTTTATTGGACACTTCACATGATGCCAGCCCCTTCCTGTTCGATACGATGGTGTCTGTCATAGAACCACTGTGCACTGACCTGACCACACCACCTGATTACGGGACTTTTTAGAGTATATGGGGTTGATTGCCCCAGGCGTTACTGCGTCAGCTGTTACATGAATCACATCAGGTGGAATTTACTTTTATCTTTGGACCCTAACCCTCATGACAGCTTGTCCTCAGACCCCTTCACCCGCCTCCTCTTCCTCCACACTTTTTTATAGTGTAATTGGAGCAAAATAACATGATAACAGAATGATCGGCGGTAGTGCAGTCTTTCTATCAGTCTCTCCTCACGCATCCATGTGAAACAATAAAATGTCACATGAGCGGCTGCGCTGGCGTCTAACTGGTACAATAAACCATCTAATACAACACTGTGATAAGACACACCTCAATTGTTCTTCAGGTCAACAATACACCTTAGTTTTTTGGACTGCTTTGTTTTGTTTCCCTATTTAAATCGAATTAAATCTTGCGTAGCGCCTGTATTCAGGATGGTTCCATATGCACACCAATGATTATATAATGTATGATTTATGGATCTTGAACCAAATACCTTGATGGATCGTATTTAACTGCATATTATGTCAAGTTAAGCCCAGATTTATTAGCAGAACTATAACTAACCCCTATTGGCTTAGTCTGTCGAAGATTTGTTGTAAACTCGCCTGAGGGGTGTGACCTTTGATGTCACATGAGTCCTTTGACTGTTGGTCTGGTGATGCGGACAGACAGTGTAGTTTGTGTGGATCTGGCCCATATCTGCAGTCCTCTGTGCCTCACGCAAGACATTTCTAAGGAGATTTACTGACCCGTGACCAAATCTGCCCTGGCTAGCTCGTTATTGTAGCCTTGGAAGCAGACCAATCTGTGGGCTCATGTTTTATTTGCTCTGGCACATGGGTCCAGCCACTCTCCCATTCAAACAGATTTCCACCCTGCATGAATACAGTCGGTCCAGTCATAACCTTTTATCCGATATGGGGCAGGTTTAATACGATGACTGTGCAGAAGAGCGCCGTAGAGACATTTTTGTAAACAACCAAGAGGCTGGTTTGTTGGTCTTGATGGTTGTATCTATCCAATTTCTTCCAATTGCATCCAGAGGAATTTTGGTCCGCGCCCTTTGACTCATTGGAAATTGAAAATGAACTGAGAGGTTCTATACGAATACGCACTTGTGAATTGGACTGACGATGCAAGGCTAATGTTATGAGGTAGGGCACACACACAGTGCCTCTGCATGAGCAAAGGTTAGGTTGTCATGCTTGACTGTTTGGAATGCATAAAGGCATTTAATTGGCCTTAAACCCCTATTTGTTTAGTTGAAAAGTACATTTTTGCTCAACTGTTCTGAAGGTCTTGAGTCACTAGCCTACGCTTATAACACCCTCTGTTGGTAAGCTGCTTCTGACAGCAGGGGAACTGACAGTGAGACATGTGTGCCAGACCCTCCAGAGCTCACGAGGTTTGCATGCTCTCATTTAGGAAAAGGAGATGAGTGAGACCCTGAGAGACATTGTTAGATGCTAATTTGAACTCTGTGTTGTTGTTTTGGTTGGCACCCAGAGGGCTCAGCGGGATCGCAGTTGGCTCGACATAGTCTCAGCTACATCCAGGAGATTGGAAACGGTTGGTTTGGCAAGGTGAGTGTTATGTTGTGGAAAGGTACATGGTATACCCGGACAGCTCAGGACCTGCTGTTTGTTGTGTGTTGGGGTTCTGTGTGTTTGTACAAAACATTTGTAATAAATTACCCCCCCCACCCTTCTGCCCCCCCCCCCCCACACACACACACACACGCGCATCTCATACGCTGTAGGTTATTGTCTGGGTTGCATTGATTACTTCTGAGCAGTTTTGAACATTATTATTGAGCAAGCAGTTCCAGATTAGCCCCCTAATCCCTGAGACCACAGCCCCTAGACTGGGTGAGGCCTTGTTCTGTTGCCCTCTCCGTTTAATGTGCCTCGTAGTTTAGAGGAAACTAGGGGTGGGGTGGTGGGGAGGGGTGGCAGGCGCAGTAGTGTGCCAATCTGCTGTAGAGGGGGGGATGAAAGTCACACAGTAGTGAGGGGGAGGTCAGGAAGTGGAAGAAGGTTGAGGCGCAATGAGTGACGGGAGAGATAGATGAACACGATAGCAAGCGTGATAGGTCTGTTTGGATGATCATGTCACGCTCTGCTCCATTCATAATTACCCTATCTTGGGCAGGAGCCCGGGGCTTCTTGTGCCCAGTTACAGAAGCAACCCCCCCCCACCCCCTACAGGACACTCTACCTGAGGGGGGCATGAGCTTGTCCTCCCCCCAGCCCTCCACCTGACCTCTCCATACTTTTTTCTTTTTTTCCCTTTTTCCCCTTGCCTGCAAGTCGGCTGCTTTCTGGCCAGGGTTATTTTTGCTTGGTCACTAAGTGAGGTTTTCCTGTGCAAGCCCCATTCAAAAGTGTGTGTGTGTGTTTCTTGTGCAGGTCCTCCTCAGCGAGACATACACAGATCCGGGCGCGGCCCGCGTGGTTGTCAAGGAGCTAAAGGCAAACGCCAGCGCCAAGGAGCAGAATGACTTCCTACAGCAGGGAGACCCTTATAGGTAACAGCGGCCGGACACCAAAGGTTGAATTGAGGCCATGTTTCTAGTGCAGACAAGAAGAAAACATTACACCTGAGGCAATATGTATGTTGTCGTATTGAAGAACCAGTGACTGAAGCACAAGACGTGGTCAGCTGCACCTTATTGCTTCCCCAAGGATAGCAGCGCCCTCTACCTTCCGCCAATCACACTGCAGCGCCCCGTTCGCTTTTTCCCGTCGAGTTCACTTCAAGTCTCAGCCTGTTTTACAACACTCTACTCAAGCTGTGCCTAGGTAGACTGTGCCTAGGTAGACTGTGCCTAGGTAGACTGTGCCTAGGTAGACTGTGCCTAGGTAGACTGTGCCTAGGTAGACTGTGCCTAGGTAGAATGTCAAGCCTTTGTCTGAGGTGTCCTGAACGCCTGTGTTTGTCTCTCCATAGAGTCCTGCAGCACCCCAACATCCTGCAGTGTCTGGGCCAGTGTGTGGAGGCCATCCCCTTCCTGCTTGTCTTTGAGTACTGCGAGATGGTTAGTAGGAATACACACACTCCCGACCACATCCACCCAACCGCTTACCGCCAACACCCGAGTCAGCAGCGTCAGTCCTCGTGGCAGCTTATATCGAGTGTTAGATCAGTAAACTCCAGTCTCCTGACACAGCTGCTGTACTACTGGGCTTGGTGGGTTGTGAACGGTTTGCGGTCCAGTGAAGACCCAAGCCCGGTGTCCCCGAATCTCATGAGCGTCCAGTAAGCCGTCGTAATTGAACTTCGCCGTCATCCGCGTCGGTCAATGGGGGTCTTGTCGCGGCCGTTGATTTATCCGGTGTTTTTCTTGATCTATTCTTGGTTGCGTGGGCTGCTGGCCCCGCCAGTGAGCGGTCCTCTCGGGTTGCCAAGCCCAGTAAAGCAACAGGCTCTGCTTACACTCACTGTCACTCCAGTCTTGCTGTGTTTGGGCTTTTTTATCACCCACGCCGGCAATCTGGATGACGCCATGGGACAGCTTGTTTGTGGTGTGTGTGTGTTTGTTTGTGTGTTTTTGTGTTTGCGGGGCCTGTGTTTTGTTATTCATTCGTGTATCGGCGGTAGGAAGCTTTGTAGAAAATAAAAGACCTGCCTGTTGATATGATTGGAGCCAAACGTGTCCTGTGTGTCTTTTAGGATAAGCCCGGTGCGCGCGCGTGCGTGTGTGTGCATGTGTTTTTTCTATGTCTCTCCATTCCCCCCTACTGAGTTTCTATTTCAGCTGAATCTGTTTCTGGGTGACAGGCTGTAAGGCAGGCATGTGGATGGCATGTTCGCATTCAGCCATGGCAGGCTCCTTTTTCAGTGCATCATCTTCTCCTGCCACACCAGCTCCAACATGTTTGTGTGTGTGTGCGTGCTTGTGTGTGTGTGTTCGTTTATTTGCTTGTTTTGGATTTTGGGAGAATTAAGAATATTACAATGAAATTAAATCAATTTGGGAGGGGGGGGGGATGTAGGTTTGGTGTTTAACATGATGTGTAGTGTTTGGTTAATGGCTGCGTGTGTGATATATTGTTTGGTATATGGGTGGCATGTTCGTGTTAGTGGGCCCACTTGTTTGTGTGTATGCGCGTATACATGCGAGCCCCGAGGTGACCCTCACCCAGATCCTCAGGCTGCAATAAAATATGAGGCATACAGAGCCAGGTGTGTGTAGGGGCTGGGTGGGGCAGAGGAGAACGCGCTCAGCCCCGTACCCAGGACAGCCTTCCTGTCTCTGGCCCCTGCAGCACCACAACGCCTGCTTTCATTAGCAGAGAGCAGGAGACCGCTCATACGGACACCAACCCATACAGCTCTGCTGGTGCAGAAGCTGCTTCTGACCCCCAGTGGATGAACTCACCTGGACGGTTGTCAGTTGTGTCACCCAGTTTTTCCTCTAGGGGGCATCCTCGGCGGGTGCTGTGTTGTTGTGGTGGGTCAGGGCCAGCAGGAGATAGAGATGAGTCTGGGTTAATGACTTAACACCAGCGTTAAGAGACTCCCAGCTGTTTAATGGATGGTGAGAGTCGAGGGTCTAAATAAATAAGCAGGTCATTCTGGCGGAGAGGCTGTTTAACTTGTTACGGTACGGAAATGACATCCTGTAGTGCTAATTGTCGCGCCTGTCTTTTTGAAGAACGCCCAGTAGACTAACACTACAGTTTCTCCAGTGTCACTGGTTTGTCAGAATAGATTAGGGAATATATCGTTTTTTTACAGTCTTTATATAGTACAGCTTCACTAGTTGGCATGTCTTTGAATTGAGGCGTCAACAATAAAAGTTGTCCGCTGCCTCTTGGATAATGAGGGAAGGGCCTCGCAGGACATCAGTGTGGAAGTTTTATTTGCGCGTGTGCAAAATATGCGTGTGGAACCCAAGACTGTTATGAGGGCCCATTCATCAACACCGTCAGTGCACGACACATTCTTTACGTACGTCCGAGGACACTACTTCCACACCCACATTTGACCCTAAATCCCTGTTTTCAGCACGCACTACGTCACTCTATGCAGTTTTTGACAGTTCAGTGATTGATGGTCGTACACCCTCCCTGTATCAGCTATAACCCCCAGTAACCCTGAGTCGTTGCATTTCTGGGCCACAGAATCCTGGCAACCAGATCAGTGGTGCAGAACGCCAGTTGCCGTGAAAGTGAGTGACGGCCTCGTCTGTGAGGGCCTGCTCAGCCTGGGGCTCGCCTGCAAGACATGGCCCCGGGGCGTGTTGTCGAGCAGCCCCAGGGGACATGCTTGTACCCACCACCCCCATGAGGTGTCGTGTTTGCTCCGGCTCTTCCTGGAAATCTCTGAGCAGCTTCTCGCCTACCCACTTGGATAAGCAGTGGGTTTCAAAGGTGATTTGGTTCAGTTAAGTCACGAAGGCTGGGGCCTTTTAACTGACGCTTTTATTCATTCGGATGCAATCGAGGCTGTGCCGCAGGTCCCTCTGTTTGTGGAATGTGGGGTGTAGAGCGCGTGCCGGCCTCCTCTGTGTCTAAACACCCGTGGAGACAATGGGAAGGACGATTATCAGGAAGGGAGAGAGAGAACAAGTGCAGAGCACGCAGTCCCCAGTCAGCCCATTTTCCACCGAGGGACGACAGATTGTTTTGTTTTCACATTGACAGTGTGTTCACAGCACTTTTGGTGTGTCCTCACTTATAAGCCCTTGTCAGCTGGGACACTTTGTCCAGAGAATTGCCTCGCTACCATTGTTTAAGACCTGCGCTTCAACCCCTGGGTCTCCATTAACGTATTGTCTTTCACACCCTGCCACTCACCTTTGTAAAGGAGTCGAGCCAGACATTTAGGCCTATCTCGTTTTAAAATTAGAGTCCCTGCCAGAGACGGGACCATCTTGCAAGTGTTTTCAGCAATGCGCTCATTGCGGGGGCTCTGTACAGAATGACGTCCGTTGCTAGGCTCACATTATCAATAAACGTAGGTAGGTGGTTTTGTGGGAATCCTCCCTGTTCTGCGTACTGTTGTGTGTTGGGTGAAGCAACAGAGACAGGCTGGAAACAAGCTACGGTTACGTAACTGACTGGTCTAAGCTTCGTGTCGCCCCCTAGCTTGGATGGAGAGCGAGCCTGCTGTGAACGCACAGGCAATCCCCAAGCGCCATGACCCTGAGTCATGCTGGTTGACACTTTTACCGAAGGCTATCTCCTATATTTTACAAGGCGGTCGAGCGGGTGGGTTTTTTAACCGGTGCATTCCACAAGGAGCTGTCTGCTCCAAGGTGACACGGGAGCCCTGAAAGGTCGCCCACTGTGGCAAACACAATCCCCACAGTCCCCATTCCTCGCTCAGGCCAGCCATTGGCTCGGTGAGAACGGTCCTGCTAGGTTGGCGGCAGCTACTTACACGGAATGGGGGGGCGGGGCTTTGTGCCATCAGAGACGGACGGGGGTGCATTCCAGCGTCCGCCATCTGTGAATTTCTGTCACCGTTGGCGGTTTGCGAATTGTCAAGTGTGATGCGGTCTGTATTTGTGGAGTGTGTCCTCTATGCGGGAGGAGTCTGGTCTTTCAGTGTGAAATATTGTGGTTGGGACTGAGCTGCTGCTGCAGGTTCACAGGTTTTACAAACCTCTCCTGAAGTGCAGATGTCCCTAGATTCTGTTCATATCCTCCCCCTCAAATCTTCCCCAATTTGATTTGCATAGCCCTTTTTACAAGCAGTGTCACAGAGGGCTTAACATGCTGTATGCCCACAGAACTACATCTAAACACAACCTAAAACCCTCAAAAAAGACAATGAAAAGCTCCCAGAAAAATACAAATAAACACCTTTTTCAAACCTGAGGTTTGGAGCATGGGTCTAATAACCTGATTCTGAATAACCTGGGCTCTACACTACAGCCCTAATCTTGGGTGGGCTACACACTACAGCCCCAACCTGGGCTGGGCTACACCTCATTTTTACATGTCTGGGACACAGTGGAGGTCAGACAGCCCATGGCCATATTTGGAGCACTGTCCTCCATTCACAGTACACATTTCCAGGGATAGAGGTGGCTGGTTGTGGTGTCAGAGAGAGTCTACTGCCCCTTGGTGGAGGAGTCTAGATAATGCACATCCGTTGGCGCCAGCTTTGGTGTCAAGAACTATTTTTGCATTCCATGATGATGTTTTAAGATCATTTACATTGAAAAGTTCGAAGAAATCTATTTAGAAAGAGTATTTATCTAATGCCAAATGCTAATTGTGTGTGTGTTTTCCTCCATTGCAGGGAGATCTGCGAAGCTACATGTCTCAGCAGGATTGGATGTTCAGAAATGCTGAGCTGCTCCAGGTCCAGAAGATGGCCTGTGAAATAGCTGCCGGTGTCACTCACCTTCACAAACACAACTTCCTGCACAGGTAAGCACTCCTCAGCCCCCTCTGTTTGCGTCAGCGGACGGATGCTCCGTCCCAGGGTGGATTTAAGGTCGTACACTGTCAGAGCAGAGTAGCACGGCTAAAACGGGCTTGGAAAACCACATTAGCCACATTCACTCTGGGGGCATCATCAGTGACAGTCAAAAACAGAGACCCCTGGTGTTACTTTTGCCTTTTACTCCACTGCTGACGAGAGAAATGTACGCCAAAAACGGCGGCCATTGCGCAAGCCCTCATTTGGTTTCATTTTTTTTTTTTTTTTTTTACCAGTGTAAGGACAGAGCCACCAGACCTTGTTACAGGGGGTTGGGGGGTGACGGGCTCTAGGATAACATGCGGCGCTCAGCTCATCGACTGTTTTGCATGCTCAGAATAAGCTCAAAGAGCTCCAATTACCCAGCTCCCACGCATTGCCACGGTGTCAGCTGTCGGCTGCCAGAGGGATATGATGATTCTGCCCTTTGGGGGTAAAACGATAGCCTCTTATTGGGCGTTTTTCATCCATGTTACAACTCAAAAGAGGTCCTTCCTTATTCCCCCTATAGGGTTGTAATGACCGTCGTAAAAAATATACTAGGGCACTTTTCCTTTATGGTCGCAAAGATGATTTACTGTGGGGCTCCTGTGTTTCCCACACCTCCCAGTGATGGAGGGTTTCACACGGGACCGAGGCAGTGCCCCGATGCCCTCCCAGGCCAGGCTGCTGAGGACAGGATTGATAATCAGGGCTTGGGGTCAGAGACCAGCTAGTAACCGGTGGTTCCTAGTCGACGCAACCCTACGTAAGATGAAAAGCAGGGCGCTCTGAGAGACAGACCCCCTGTTCCATCCATGCCAATTCTTAATAGCCCAAAGAAGTGTGTAGACTAGCTTGAACCCGAGTCTCCAGCCTCTCGCCGTGTGTGCCGGATGGCTGCAGCACCAGCACACATTAGCCTTGTAGGGATAGGATCTTGGACCTGATTCTCCACGTTAACTGTACGCTCACTGCCTTGCCAAAGGCAGGGTACGGTACAGAAGAGTTTAAAATACCTCTCCATTTATCTTGCAGGGGTTTCAGTGGGCCTGACAGTAACTCTGTGGTTTGCAAACTAGACCACTAGTGTCAGCGATGTCCACGGATGATACGGGGGGCGGGTTAAAAGGGACACGCTCTTGAAAATAGTGTGCAGAGAATGTTGCAAGGCCAAGATGGGGAACCAGAGCCTCCTGCTCCATGAGTCTCCTGGTCTGAATATGCTACCATATGTGCCCAAATCCCCCCCCCCCCCCGACGCCACCATTACGCCCTCTCCTGGCCACCCCTTGGCACTCCATCCTTGTGTAGAATAGTGGGAGTTTCGCCCCTTACATTATCCTGATGCTGTGTGAGCGATTGGGGAAAAGATCCAGCATAAGGGATTTTGTTGCTGGCGAGAGGAGAGGATAGGAGTGACTGATGCACCCTTACAGAGAGCCAGTTGGTTCATTGGTGTGCTGGTCCTGTTCATGTTGCTGTTACCATCAGCTTGACTGACCCAAAGGGGTTCTAAACCTCTTGCAGAACCAATATGTAGCGTACTCTTTAGTTGCAGGCTGAATAAGCTGAATTCATAAAATATGCTAAATATGCGATACAATGACGTTTCCACACAGAGGCAGTACAGAGCCAACCTTATCCCTTCTGTTTTCGTCTTTGCACAAGGTGGGGATTGGCAATTACTTGCAGAGTGGATGGCTAAAGTGTTTAGGCTGTACCAGTTTAGCACAGTTCATACGCTGCAACTTGATCTGTTTTGTTTTATTGAAACCTGTATACCAGGTGCCTTATATTTAATGGATGATGGGTAACAGGTTACAGGAAGAGTAGTTTTTCTTCTTTAACAACTGACCAGCATTACTTTGGAAACTTCTTGTGGCAGCTTTTGCATTTTATTGTGACAATACATTGAGTTATTTTGGTTTTAAGACGATATTTGAATTATTTGTGATAAACACTGGCGTTTTGGAGTGTAAAAAAATTAAATACAAAATAAAATGCCATCTTTGGCATGCAAGTCAATGTTTCCTCAATCTTCAAATTGATGAACGTGGGTTGCTTAAGAGGGATTCCTCTGATGTGTACTTTTATTGGTTGTAAGGTTGTGTATTCAACATTACTGTACGGTTGTACATACCTTGCTGTTTTCCTGTTGGTTGTCCTGGTAATCAGACATAACTAAATGTGCTTAGACTGAGCAATGTAGAATGGTTTGTTGGTCCTAGACTCAACAAAGTTCAAAACAGTGACAAAGCTTGTCAAATCCAGAGCACTTCAGAAAACAACCACTTGCTTGATTCTGGATACATACAATGTTGATCTAGCAGTGGTAAATGTATAGCCAATGACCTCCTTTTTACCCTTTGTTTTCTATTCCAGTGATCTGGCGCTGAGAAACTGCTATTTGACAGCTGACCTCACAGTCAAAGTAGGGGACTATGGCATTGGACCGTACAGATACAAGGTAAGCAGAAAGTTGTCAAGTTACTGTCCCTCAAATTCTCTCAGTGATGGAGAGAGTTTGTCCTTTTTGGGGGGGGGGCAAAGTATTTGCATGACAACATACTCGAGTGACATCGGTGTCAGCAGTGGGAAGATGCATGTTTCCCAGTGGGGGTTAACCTATGTACAGCTGCTGGTTGTTGAGCCCTTTGGCCATGGTCTTGATATTTTAGCGTGCACTGCAGATCTGAGAGCTGATGTGGCACCTTGGTCTGTTGAAAGGAAATTCCCAAAAATGATGTTAAGCTCTCAATCAGACTGTCTAGCTCGTGAGATGTCCTTTGGTGGCCAAACAAGTTGTAAATGTTTGCGACACGACGGGTGTTGATGGTTTGTCAGTGGCCATGCATTCTTGGGAAGTGACCAGCCGGTCCCTTTTTGGATTTCGGATGGCGATCATATGTGTGCCTACGTAGACCTCAGTGTGTTCTTGTTCGACCACGGTCAAGGTCTCACGTGTGCGCACACAAGCCTCAACTCAATACCCTTCTCATGTGGCCACAGGAGGATTACGTCATCACGGAAGACGATGTGTCTGCGCCCCTGCGCTGGTTGGCTCCAGAACTGGTGGGCGAGCGCCATGGGGGCGTCATCACCATGGAGCAGACCAAGCCTGGCAACGTGTGGTACGTTCGCTTATGGCACCCTGTTGATGTTTTTTTAGGAGAAGAGCTAATAAATTGGCATAGATTGCATTTCAAGTGTGGACACTGGAAGGTTCAAATCATTAGTACACAAAGTAATAACCTTTACAGTTACAGAATGAGCAAGACATTCTGAAGATATTGGTGTATTATCATAACAGATAACCCCCCCTCCCCCCTCAACATTTTTTTAAATTATATATATATACTATTTTCTTTCAACATATCAGACTACGACCCTGGAACATACAGCATTTTAGCTCTCTGACCAGCTCCCTACCTTGCTGTCCTTGAAGTTGGATGTAAAGGGACAAAGTGACTGAGACTAGACAAGCTAGCGTCTCATTGCTCTCCCCAGATCAGGGCCTCTGAACTTATGGTACTGGGCACGTGTCCAAATGTTTCCTTGTCGTAAATCATGTGCTTATGTAAAGAAGCTCAAGTTACCGTTAATACCAAATTCACCCCGAAATAAGGTTGTGGTAAGTTGTCAAGAGTATGTAAATGTAATCATTACAAACGTTCGTTTAAGAATATATTTTGTATGGAGACCATTAAGTTTAGGTATGGCACCCTCCCTGTAAGGACTTCTTAGGTCAACATGTACTGACAAATGGAAGGAGGAATATGTAAAAATAAAAATAAAATTGCAGCACACTTTTATAAGGAGTATTATAAAGAAAATGGAATAAAGTAATATTAAATGTATACGTACCTCAAGAAAATGTTTAACATGATTATGAATGGAATTGAATATGATTTCTGTCCACCACACTTGTTTACTTAATTACATTTTCTGAACATGCCATATAACCCTGGGTCTCGGGTTGCCGTGTGTGCAGGGCCCTGGGCGTGACTCTGTGGGAGCTGTTTGAGAATGCGGCCCAGCCCTACTCACACCTGTCTGACCGGAAGGTCCTGAACCATGTGATCAGGGAGCAGCAGATCAAACTGTTCAAGCCACAACTGGAGCTGCCATACTCTGACAGATGGTGACTTAACTCAGTCTGAATAAAAATGTTTACATTTTGTTTATTGCGTTAAATTGTATTCGTTTAGCAGACACTTTTATCCAATGATGTGAAAAATATTATATAGAAAATAAAGCTGAAGTACAACTAAAGTCTGAATCTTGATACATTTCCATGCCACAGTAGAACCAAAGCTACAGTAAATATTACTCTGGTGTCAAATATTTCCTGAACAACATTCAGTTGTAACATGTTGTAATGCATTCTTCTCTATACAGGTATGAGGTGCTGCAGTTCTGCTGGTTGTCAACAGACAAGAGGGCCACTGCCGAGGAAGTCCACCGGCTGCTTACCTACCTGCGCATGCAGGGCCAGAAGGATGTGGAGGATGACTTTGAGCAGCGCTGGGACTCCCTGAAGCCCAACCCCACAACCCGGCAGACCACAGTCAGCCACTCTTCCTACCCCATCCTGGAGCAGTTCTCTGACGACGCCTTGCGGCCGGAGATCGACGAAGTGCTCACCGTTACCGAGACCAGCCGGGGCCTTAGCTTCGAGTATGTCTGGGAAGCTGCTAAGCACGATCATTACGACAGCAGCCATGGCCGCTCCGCCATGGACACCACACTCAACTACCACAGCATGTTCTTCCCCGTCCCCAGTGAGGATATCCAGGCACATTTTCCTGACCCTGCGGGCAGGACAGGGGGCACCGAGACAGGGCACACCCCCTCGGGGATCCCTGGGATTCTTCCCGTAATTGACGCTCAAAAGCCCTCCAATGGAAATGAGTATTACATCCAGTTAGAGGAGCAAGGCGAGAGCAACGTTGAGGGGAATGACAACACGACGTCGGACACAATTTCGGACAGACAACAGTTTGTTGTTCTCCAGAATGTCCGCCTGGATGAGTCGAGCACGGATGCAGATTTTTTCAACCGCAGCATTGACTCCAAGGACTCGTTCTTACAGGACAGCCACATTTGGTCCTCCAGTGATCACGAGAGTCCCTACCACCCCAACATCTTCAGCGAGAGCGACTCCAGACAGGAAATTTCACAATCCTGGGACAAGGATTTCATGGAACTGCCAGAGCTTAATGGGAATGAGCAGGAAGCAACTTCAGAAGGCGTGTCCCAGTGGGAGAACAAAAGCTTTGGAGATTCTTTTTTAGGGGAACGTTCAGAAGCCAGTTATCCACACGATTCCCTGGAGGAGGACTCCCAGAATGTGATGAAGCTTCTGAACACAGAGAAATTAGCTGACAACTTCCTGTTCCTCAAAGAGAATAGTCTAATGAAGGACAGCTCTGGTTCTTCAGGGAGAAGCATGAGTGTGCAACCAGACTTCCTTCAACCTGGCCTAGTCCACGATCCAGAGAACAGCTTCAAAATGAGTTCCTGGGATAACCTTGTAACCTTAGATGGCTTGAACATAGCAGAGAGCCACTTAAAATCAACAGAGAGTCCCCTAACTCCAAAAGAGGAACTTTTTGATTTGATCAGTCCCAGTCTGGGGGATGTCCCTCACTCTTTGGTAGAAAATGAAACACTGGTGCCTTTGAATACACTGGCTTCAGAAGAAATTGTTAGCACACAGCTGCCAGTTAGACACAGCTCTTCTAGCAATGACTTTGGTCTGCTTAATTCATCTGATATGGGGGATGATTCTGCAGTGGACTGGACCTCAGAGAAGGCTGAGGTCCCTTTTAATCCGTACAGTACTTACCAGTCTGAAAGTGCCACGGTCAACCTTATGTGCACAGATGCCAAAAAGCCCAGCCTTGAAGATCGCCTTGGACCATTAGACGGTAGCGTTCAGTCCATTGGATTCAAAGAACCAGCAGACTTTCAAGGCTCCACATCCCCCTCTGCTTATGGCAGTTTGGCTGTTGTTGAATATTCCCACAGTGAAGGCCTAACCAGCGACGACGTTCTTAGCGAACTGATTGACGACACAGAGGTAGAAATGGACACTGTCCTCTCTGACAATGAGGAACCGTTAAAGGATGATGGTGCACCTCCATTAAGGTCCTCTCTCTTGGTGTCAGGCCCATCTATGGACCAGATCAGTCAGGACAGCCTATTGGAAGACAGTATCTCCACAACTCTTCCAACTGTAGAGAATTCAGCCAACACTCCAGATTCCCTGGACTCTTTTGATCTTCACAGGCTAGATGGACAGGTAGATCTGAACACCCCCATAGCACCTCACAAGCTCCAACCCCCATACAAAACTGCGGACAGTGGCTATGAAACAGAGAACCTAGAGTCTCCAGAGTGGAACTCCCAGCCCATTGTCAAAGAACACTCCATAGAAGAAAATGATGCGAGTATTCCAGAAGAGGAGAAAGAAGCAGCACCTGTGGTTTCTACTGCCCTGGTTCCCCCAGAAATCATAGTCTCTGAGGTGGAGAGTATTCCGGAAGTTCAGGACGAGGACAATAGCACTGATGCTCAGCAGCCCGAGCCTGTGGCCCTGGGTGATGAACCTTTCATGGGTGGCAGCTACAGGGACTCCGCCTACTTTTCCGACAACGAGTCTGAGCCTGAAAAGAAGTCTGAGGAGACCAATGGGGCAAGCTCTGCTGAAGTGTCTTGGTTGAGGAGTTCCCCTACTGATGATGTCAGTGGTGACACTGGAGGGCTATCGGCTTCACCTAAGGATCCTGAAGAAGGTCTTTTTGGGAACACTTTAGCGTCACCTCTAGAGTCTCTGGCACCTACAGAATCCCTGTTGGATGTTGGAGGGATAGACGTTAAGCCTCTTTCCCAGGGGGAGAGTGGTTTGCCTGAGCTTGTCCTTACTTCAGAGGAAGACGGGGAGAAGGCGGTGCCTGTGTCCATCGACAGCAATGAGGAAGAGACACACAGACTCGAGGTATTGCCAGATGTTGTGTCCTCGGCTCAGTCTGAGGTCAGCAAACCTTTCGATGATGTGACCACATCTGCCGCTGCTTCAGTAAAAGCCCTGCCTGAGAACATGGTTCATGCAAAGCTAACCAGGACGTACGCTAGCGATTGCCCTAAGCTTAAGGAGCCTGAGATGGAGGGGCTGTACCTGGGCAGGCGGGACGGCTCTGGCACAGACGGACAGGAGGACGGGATGGAGGCCGACGAGGAGGACGAGAACAGTGACGAGTCGGATGATGACATGCGGGCGTATCGGCTGCACAGCTCCAGCTCAGAGAGCGAGGACGACACTGTGCACCCGGTGCCTGTTATTGTGTCAGATGACAGCAGTGCGCGAAACTTGAAGAGCCTGTTGAAGCCCACCAGCCTGAACGTTGCTTCTGAACCCACTACGCCACCAGAGGCCCAAAGTGCACACATCGCCAAGAGAGCTGTATCCTTCTTTGATGATGTCACGGTTTACCTCTTTGACCAGGTAAAGAATAGAATTAGAATTCTCAAGTTATCTTTTATTATAGTTGCTGAATTTGACTTTGGCAAGTGACCACTAATGGTTATGCTAGGGATACAAGATGTTTCAGTAACAAGTCAAAAAAAACTTTGTGTTTTTAGGAGACCCCCACCAAAGAGCTTGGTGACCACTCATCAGGCTCCAACAGTCAGGTGTCTGAGTTCAGCAGTCCTGTGCCCTCTGCCAGCTATCTGAACAGGTTTGCCAACTCTGAAAGCTCCACCGATGAAGAAGGTAAGCTTATACGTAACATATGAGCATCTTGGTTAATGCAACTTTACATTGTAGTTTGAAAAGTTACACAAAAAATATATATATATATGTATATATATTTGACCTGAATATACCCTTACCTGGTTTTTGTCCTTCCCCTTTCAGGTGGAGGTTTTGAGTGGGATGATGACTTCTCCCCAGAGGCTTCCTTCCTCTCCAAGGCAGCTAAAGACCTGGCCCAAGCTAAGGTCATGCCCTCATCTGCTGCCTCACGTTACTTCTCCCCTCCCCCTGTGGGCCGCACTCCAGAACCCAGCTGGGCTACCTCCTCTTCCAACTATTCACGCTTCTCCATCTCCCCGGCCAGTATCGCTAACTTCTCCCTCACACACCTCACCGACTCGGACATCGAACAAGGAGGCAAGTAGTCCACACACACATTCATAAGTGGTCTCATTCATAACTTGAGTCGTACAAAGGAATGAAAATTTGGCATGGCTATTTGGCATGGCTAGACTAAGTAGACAACTATGCTACACATGTAGCTGTATAACCTTTGATGTTAATTACCTTTAATTTACTGCTTCTTCTGTTTGGTACTTCAGGAAGCAGTGAAGATGGAGAGAAAGACTAGAGTCTACCGGACTGGACTGTTTCCTCTAACTCTGAAAGGGAACAGACCCAGATTGAGACTGATGCGAGCCAGGTGAATTTAGGACAACCAAACAGACTCACTACATGATTGGTGGTTTGGATGCTTCTCAGGCAGAACATGCTCTTTCCTCACAGGGGTGGCCATGAAGAGGACTATACACAAACTGAGCTATAGGCTTTTTCCAGACAGTTATATCTCCAGTCCCACCCCTTAACTACTATTAGCAAATAAGACTGTCCACCCTCTGAGCCACATCAGCCATTGACATACATCAGTGTGTGGTATCCTAACAGTGCAATTCAACAGGAAAAACAAGATACCAATGGATCTAGCTTTTCCTTGTTCTCTTCAAAGACTTGTGAAGCTTATTCCATTATTAGTTTTTGTCCTTGGTTTTCACGCTCCTCGTTAGGAGATTTGGTGTCACCAAAAATACTTAAGTTATTTTTTTTTTTTTTTTGAAGACCTGAACCATTGAACTGAAAGATGAGCTCAGCCAGCCTGTGTCTGCTGCCAAATATGAATAAGCTCTTTGTATTCGGCAGACTAAAAAGGTACGTGGATGTTGAAACACTGCTTTGTATTGTGCGTTTATTACGGTAGTTGCCTTTTTGGAACATCGTCTTTGTGATTCTACGCCTCTCGTCAGGGCCATTGATGGTCTCCTCATTGGAGAGACATTGGAGTATGTACATTAAGCTTCTACAGAAGCTCTTGGATGGAAATGGGGGTGGAGTTAGAATCTTGAGAACCTCTTTGGCGTATCTTTCACTAACTCACACCGTATTGATACTGGAGACAACAGAGCGTTGATGCTATAGGAACAGTCTTTTGACACATACCTAGCCTTACCAGTATGATCAATCACCTTTTTGAAGGAAATTTATTCGAGCTCCATTTGTAATTTATTGGAATAGGAAATACTTTCGAAAGAGCCATGGTCTGAGTGATTGACATGGCTTTATATGATTCATATTTGTCCAAAAGGTTTGGTCTTGAGTGCCTATTGTACTGCAGACATAGTGTCTTTCCATCACCACTGAGACAGGACTCGGAAACACAAGCTTAGTCATTTATGTGTTTTATTCCAAGAGATGGTAATTAAAATAATTGTCAGAATGCGGTAATGTAAAATGATTGTTGAGGTGTTTGTAAAACAAATGTGCAATGTGAATGTCTTTGATCAGATGACGTTTTTCATAGGTAGGTAGGATAAGTAGGAAGTGGCAGTGTCTGCTCTGGTTCTCTGATGCTGTGCAGGGATTTCACCTGGGTCGGAACTCACTGTAACAATACCCCCTCTGCTGTAGTAGCAGTCTTACACAACCTTTACAGAGTTCACTTATTTACCTTTACTTGTGGGTTACTGTGTTGAACCAATTCTACACTTGAAACTCTTTCTGATATTAAGGACAGAAATCATGATGGATTTAGTCTCTTGTAACCCTCATATAACAGTTTTTTGCAGGCCATGCAATTGTGTTCTCTTGTGACTCTACCGTAGCAGTGGGTGGGGATTGTGTATCAAGATTCATTAATGTATATAAAGAATATTGAAATTGTTATATGCTTCAGGATTGAAGGTAGGAGCTTAATGGTATCCAAGTAATTCAAACACAGTTCTTCCAAACTCAGAGGTCGTCATTTGCAGGTGAAATTGTATAGCTCACATTTCTGTGACTTGTTAATAATTCCCCTAACATTTTGTCATTTGAACAGCAAGACTTTGTACATGTAGTGGATAGACACCCTATCCATCACATGCATTTGGCACTGTATATTTGACAAGTTTAATCTCTGTAAAAACCAGCAACTTGTGCTTCAGTCAAACTTGAACATTTTATTTAAGAAAATCCTCATGTTTTATTCTACTACAGTATATACATTTGCTTAATCTTGCACATTGGAGAAGTGTAACTTAATGTTGAAATGTACTGATGTATATAAATGTTAATTTTTTGTCTGTAAATGGGAAATGATGTAATCAAGTCCTACGTAGGTATCAGGTTTCATTTTGTAATTTTAAAGCTGAATTAAAAAAACAACATATCACAGTCATCAAAAGCAGTTAGACACAAGAAACAGATGTAAAACACATACTGTCCTTTCAACCTGTACATTTTAAAAATTGTAATATTTTGATGATCATGCTTAGCGTAATTGAATGAAATGTTTATAATTACACAGTTTAATATGGAAATAAATGCAAATTTACTTCTATGTTGCAGGTCTTCC
This sequence comes from Osmerus eperlanus, assembly GCF_963692335.1. Lineage (NCBI taxonomy): Eukaryota > Metazoa > Chordata > Actinopteri > Osmeriformes > Osmeridae > Osmerus > Osmerus eperlanus. The sequence goes on from NC_085019.1 coordinate 9,471,252, forward strand.
AATGTGATTAACTGCATGTTCCTGAATACCAGTAAAAAAAATAATGGATATCATAATGAGAGATTGATCCATAATGAATTAACCTTTCAGATTGAAAGAATGAGATTGCCGGAAGTCAACAAAGCGGTTCTGAAGTTTATTCCCAGTTCAATGACCTTGTGAATTCCAGGTATAGGTATTAAGATTCAGATCTGCTGTATTTAACAGTCCTGGTCAAAATATATTTTAACATAATACTGACAGGATAACAGTATTGAAGGAAAAAATATAACAATTCAGAAAACATTTCCTGGACATCACTAAACCCAAATCCATGTTATAGGCTTTGAGATTGTTTTGTGACATCTTGGGGAGGGGTAGTATATTTGTATCACACTCATGTATGTATAACCCAAAGAGTGATCGTCAAGGTTATGAAAGTCCACAGGAGATCTAGGAATGTCAGTTTTGGAAGCTGAAAGAAACTCACTATTACACACAAAACAAATACTGCAAACACTGAACATCTTCAGGTTGAAAATAATGGATAAATGGGTATACAGGAAACAACATCTTGAACTATGTCAAGCATAAAATAAATTAATACTGAAAAAACAAACCAAAAAAAAGTTTACAACCTGTTTACAACTACACAGTCGGGAGAGGTCAAGGGGTTGATTACACTTATGCAAATGGGTTTCTTCCAAACCAAGTCTAAGCCCTTTACTGAACTCTTTCATTGTAAGTAATCTTTCCTCAGTGTCCCAGAAAGCTACATAAGTGCTACAAAATAACCAAATGGAGTGTTATGCGGAGCCTCCTCTGTCAATTCAGCCCATTCCCAAGAGGAGGCGACACAGCTTCAGGCTGCCAAATCCACAATCTAATAAATGTTTTGTGCTTGCGTTTTATGGAAACCGGACATGTGCTCTAACATTCACTGTTCTGTAAAGTGCCATCGCTGAACCTAAAAACTAGCGGGACTGGAACACAGGGTCACTGTTTATTTTGGAACCATATATCCTACTCTTATATGCTTGCTTCCCTAGGTGGATAGCAGCTACAGTGTTTTGATGTCTGCTCATGTTACATTTGAAGATAAACAGACAGCAAAAGGAGGGAAGAATCGTAGTTAACACGGCCAAGAGCTTGTGTTGTGCTTTCCTGATGGGAGGGGATTCTGGGTTTGGGGAAAGGGATGATAGAATGGAACCAGGCACAGATGTGGCTGTTGGGATGGAGGGGAAAGGATGCTGGCCTCTACAGGCTCATAGCAGTCCCATTGACCTGACCTTCTGGCCTAGGGAGGGGGCTCGATGGGGTGTGGGGGCTGGCAGGAAGGGGGGCGCGAGGGGTGTGGGGGCTGGCAGGAAGGGGGGTGCGAGGAGTGTGGGGGCTGGCAGGAAGGGGGGCTCGAGGGGTGTGGGGGCTGGCAGGGAGTGTTGCTTGGGGTGGGGGTGCACGCTGTCCTTCGGATGCATTCCCTCGCACACTGATGTGCTCCCATCCTCCCTGTAGGACACACATCAAATACATTAAAGAGCTATTAAAGCAAGAGTTCCATGTGTCAAAGTGACCTTCACATAGCCATTTACCATATAGCCATTTATTTACCAGTCACAGAGGTATTTAAAAGTACATTACGGGTCACATGGAAATAGAGTGTGAGCGCCTGTCACTCACCCCTATGCCGTAGTCCCAGGATTGGCCCTTGGGCTGCATGGGCCCCACCCCCAGCCGGTGACAAACGGTTCCAGGGGGCTCAGAGGGGAAGCCGGGGACCCTGTCTGCTATGATCCACACCTGGAGTGCACAACAGGGCTCAGCTTCACTGATAACGGACAACTTTATTCTATCATCTTTAAGGAACTTGGGACACCCTCCATGTTTAAAAGGAAGGGTTCAAAGCTTGCATCGTCTAGATCCAATGGATGAAATTCTACAGTTGAGGTATGAGGATGGGCAGGATAGTACAGATTAGCAAGTCCCAGTGGAAGTGTTGTGGGCCTGACCTGGTCAAGGGGTCCCACAGAGACCTTGGTGACATTGTTGGAGATGAGCTCCCAGGCTGAGCCCTGGGGATAGCTGGGGGTCAGGCCTTGTCTGTACCAGAGGTTACCTATACACACACACACACCAGGTTACATTACAAGTCAGGGGTTGTGTGTGTGTGTGTGTGTGTACTGTATGCGACTACTGACTATTTTCATCCACAGCGTAGACGGAGGTCCGCCCCACAGACAGCTGTTTCAGGGCCTGCTTTGCAGGGGAGGGGATGTGATACCAACACTCTCCTGTAGGGGGACACAAGATGAGACATGCCAAAAAGGTGGGGGAATCCCAACTCAACCAAAACACATGCAGCAGTTACACGGGGTCTGGCTCGCAACAGAAACACCCCTCCCACCTCGGAACGAGGACCCACCTGCAGGGTTCTGGGCAGACACGGAGCCCCTGTAGAAAACGGCTCCGTCCCTGGCGATGGCCCAAACCTGGTTGGCACCGCCGATGGAAATTGACTTGAAGGGCTGGTCTGTCCCGATGTGCAGCCAGGAAGTGCCCTGTGACACGCACACAGAAAGAGGTGATCCACGTCACTCACGAGTGTTGTCGGTAGATATGACGGTAGGTCGCACCACAACATGCACTTCATAACGAGGAGTGGTAGGACCAAGTAACAGGTGGAGTATCACTGCATTCTGCTGAGCAGCTAAAATAATTCCTAATCATTTTAAGCTTTTATTAAATGGTAATTACATGTTTTTACGGTGACAACCTGTGTTAAACAAATAGGCACATAATGAAAGTTTACCAATTCTACTACTACACTTTTGGTAAGTGACCTTTTGGGTAAACTTGGGGAAAACAAGCCATCTGAGTTTGTGAGGTTACTATGGGGTGTATTATAGAAGTGTTCCTCACCTGGGGCTTTAAAGGGGTGACCCCAAGGCGACAGAGGACATCCCCTTTGTCACTCACGGCCCACACAGGGACCTGTTCTATGCAGCTCTGGGCCAGACATGGTAAGATTGTGATGTCACTCAGGGGGATGGGCGGGATCTGCTGCCACGGCCCAATCACACTGATCTGACACTTCCTGGTAAAAAAATAAAATAAAAACGTGTCATGTTTTCTAGCGAAATGGATAATAAACAGGTATATAAAGATGTGAATGAAGGCCGGACGAACTATGGTTGGTGCACGTCTTTGTCAAAACCAGAATGTGTGTGTGTGTGTAACAATACCTGGCCCAGCGCCTGCGCCTCACAAAGTCTTTCATTGTCTTGTGGCCGTGAAATGTCCTGAATGACAGAAACAAGGTCTCAGATTACATCACCACAAATAAACACTCTCTCCTTGTGACCAACTTGACAATATAACAAACAAGAGTGGCTTCCAACGACACTCTTTTTTTCCCCTTCTTCTACATACACAGGAAAGTCTGCTGCATACTGCCACCCCTCTTTATCTGTCCCCCCAGGGATGCCGTTGTCGATGGTCCACTCTGTCACCTGACAAAACAAAGGAATGTTGAGCTAGAGGACACCATGTATCGTAATGCCAACAATGACATAACCCTGCTGTAGTGATTTGTGTAGGATTTTGTTGATAGGTCCAGCTGGCTACCCAGGTCCATTGAAGAGAGGGAGGGTGTGTGTTTGTCTTGGTGCACTCCTTCAGCCCACTCTCATCACTCCACATGGGCCTGTCTGTAGGGAGACCTCTGTGGACACACACACACACACCGCCCTCAGTTAATGCAAAGAAACAGATGTTATCACAGAAATGTTATCTCACATTTGAACGTTAAGTCAAGACCAACAGTAGTGCACACTGATAGGCTGGAGAATGTCAGAGGGTGAGTACTTGTCTGTGTATCCAGTCATGGGGTTCCATCTCTGGTTCTCATAGACATACACACTCCGCACATCTGTCTGGGTCTGAACGCTGTCCGTAGTTCCTGCAGACAGCCAGAAACAAAATCTCTCTCTGGTCTACTGGTACAGGACAACAGCTGAAGTTGTTTACAGTTTATGTGCAAAGTTTGACAGGCAGGAACAACTTCATCCATGCACACCAGCAATTGCACATCAGGTTGCTCAAGCAGTATTGGAAGCAATATGTGGTCATTCATTTGGTGTCTACTTTAGAAAACTATTATAGCTCCAACTGTATTTGGGGAATGTACATGAAGTCGTGGGAAGAAACATTAGGTTGCGATGTCTATAGCTATGAAGGACACAGTCTACTGGGGAGGAGTTTACCCTGAGAGGGCTGGTCCCCAGACTCTCCACAGCGCCCGGAGTAGACCCAGGCGGTGCCGTCGCACCCGACGCCCCACACCACCCCCAAACTGTTACATTCTACACAGCGAAGGTGGCCCGGAACCTGCCGCCAGAACCTGAACCAGACAGTTAGCGGTTAGCGGCTGGCTAGCATTAGCATTAGCACAGGAAGAAACATCCACCATGTAGCAAGTATGTTATGTATGTTAGCAATAGCACAAAACATCCACCACGTAGCAAAACATCCAGCAGGCAGCAGCTACCAGGTAAAATAGGAGGATTTCAGAAGCTGATGTTAAACATCCTGATGTTAAACTATGCGGCTATTGTAAATGTGAAAAAACACTGGCCGAGAAATTAATTAGGCTGGCATAAAGAAAAGACAAACAGGTAAAACATGCATGCACAAATGAAAACTCTGCCCTCTGGTGTTGGATGAGTGAATGGGTGTGTGAGAAAAGAGAGCAGAAAGAAGAGAGAAAGAGACAGAGAGAGTAAACACAGTCGATTAGCCTCACATGAGGTCGCAGGCAAGCGTGTGTACGGGGGCCTCCAGGCAGGGCGAGGGCTCGTGGACCATCACGTCCCCTTTAGATGTGACAGACCACAGGGCCTGTCTGGACAGGGGTCCCCTGATCCCTCTGGCCTCACAGCAGCACTCTACCAACAGTGACAACTGCAGAAACACAGAGAGTACACATACAGTGCGGAGGCTGGGAGAGGAGCGGCCACATAAACATACAGTAGTTTGTGAGGTCAGTCTCTGATCAACTAAAAAAGCCTTTATTTTCCTTCCGTTTCGGAAACTTATACAATCATATTCATAATTTTGCCTACAGTTTTCTTCAACTTTTCAGCCGTATTTATGTCTTTTATAGATCATTTACACCAATTTTCACATAAAAGTATCAACGGTGTCTGCTGTGTGCGGAGTTGAGGATCAGAGTTCCATTCCGCCTTTACTACAAATGGTACATGGCCAGCTAGGCCAGAGTGTGGTGAGGAAGGAGGTACCCAGTCGTTCATATCCTTCTCTGTGGGGGCTGCCAGGATGAGAGGCCACCTCTGTTTGGTCCTCTGGGCTGTGTACACAGCAAAGGCATGCTGGGAATCCCGCAGGACCGGGACCAGAGCTGTCACCTCGCTCACAAACACATGGAGGTACTGACAGAGAGAAAGAGAGATATATTACAAACACAGGAAAAAGTGCGAAGGGGAGAAAAGAGAGGGAGAGAGAGTGAGAAGAGGAGGAGAGAGGGATGGAGAGGGAGGAACAATACAAACAAAGGAAAGAGTGAGAAGAGGAGGAGAGAGGGAGAGAGTGAGAGACATAAGCCAGTGAGTGAGTTAGTGCTGGCATCACAGAGCAGTACTTGCGGTGTGACAAATCCAATGCGATGTTTCAAGCGGATGACCTCAATTCTGTAGTCCCTGACAAATGGTAATTGAGGACAGCAGCTGTGCTGACGGTCTCACCTTCTTTTCGTCATATTGGGTGTAGTAGATAAAGAAGATGCTGTCTCTCCACCCGTTGCTATTGGTGGACTGCTCCAGGGCCATGCCCACATCCACCCAGCGCTGGGGCTTCCAGTCCCTCCACCAGCGCATGCTGCCCTTTCTCATCCACACAGACTGGACACACGCATGCCCGCGCACACACACACACACACACACACACACAGTTATAAGAACTATGTTTGTTTTTTTAAGATATATTTTCTGGGAATAGTTCATGCTGTATTGGACAGTTTTGCAAGTGAACTGTGACAGGAAAGGGAATGAGAGAAAGGGGGCAAGACATGCAGCCAAAGGACCGGATTTGAAGCCAGGACGTTGCAGTAAGGCCTCCGCCCACATGGTACGCACACTTATCCGGTGGGTTACCAGGGCGCCCCAGAACTAGGATTTTAAACATTCGTCAGAGTGAGTCTAGGATGACACAGCAGGTCTTACCGCGCTCCTCTCCAGGGGCCTCTTACTGCTGCGGTCTCTGGGCTGCTCCTGCTCCCTCCAGGTTGCTGACTGGACTGGGGTCAGGGACAGGGAGCTGGTGAGAGGACCTGGAGGACAGGAGGCCAGGCAGACGGACACAGAGATATAGCCACAGATGCAAGGTTATGAAGGATACAGGCAGAGATAAGGCATCCAGTTAGTCAAGCAGCAATACAGGCAGGAAACTAGAGCTTTTATATTTTTCATTATTTGTCACATACCCTTTTATTAAAATTGTATGTGTGATATGAGAGACTTATAAGGTGCCTTTACTCATGAGATCTTTTATGGTCAGGAAAATTACTTTGACATGACCACACCTGTAGGACTGAGCCAGCTGATCTGGGAGCTGGAATCCACATCACAGCCCCCTCCTGTGATCCAAGCCCATACCGGGCCTTCCTCTTCCCCCATACCCTGGGAGGGCTCCAGTCCCAGTGGGTAAGTAGCTACCGAGGAAGGGGGCCCTGTGGCCCCAGCCGTAGCCAGGGACGGACCCTCCGCCTGGGCTCCCTCGGCACCCTGTAGGTCCACGTTGCTCCAAGGGACCTCAGGTCCAGCAGCACCTGGGGAAGCAGGGCTTGGGACTGGGGCAGCCTCCTGGTGATCCCCTGGGGGTTCCTCAGGAGAGGACAGTTGGGGTGCGGGGGTTCTCTCGCGGTCAGAGACCAGACTGGAGATGAAGCTATCGCTGGTGACTTTGGGGACACAGGGCTTGGGGGTGTCCCCTAATCCGGGGATTGTGGCAGAAGAGGGGGAGGATGAAACGCCAGTGGGGAAGGTGTCCAAGTCTGAATCTTCGCAGCCCAGCACGGAGCCCTGGGACGCCTCGGTCACCTGACCTCCGAACTCAGGGCCATCACTGCACATCCCAGACAGGGGAGGAAGACAACATTTGACAGTCCACTGTGTCACATGAGGCGCATAAATAAACAGCAAAGAAAGCCAAAACGACAAAAATAGTTAGTAATAAAGTTACAACGTTTAAGCACTTTCATGATTCTTTTCTCTTTGTGGTTGTTGGTACAAACCTGGGCGGGGCCACTTCCCTGCTGCTGCCCCATTGGGCCAAGATAGGGATCCAGCCCCTACCACTGGGTTCAGAGGGGGTAACACCCATCCTGAAGTAGAGCCCACGGTCCTCGCTAACACCCCACACCTGGCACACAGGAACACACACACACACACACTAGTTGACGAGATCTATGCGCCTGTCTCAGACAAATTAATTGTGAGCTAACTAACTTACAAAGTATATTTAGAGGTGGAATATATATCTCTTACCTATGACCTATTTAGTTTTTCAAAAGATCTTAAAATGAATTCACTGAAGATGTCACTAAAAAACCTTGACAATCACGAAAGCTAATAAGGGCATGCTAACCCAAGACTCTGAAACTGCTTTGTGAAATACTGAACTCTCCAAAATAGCTAGCTAGTGCACACATCTACCAAATGGTGTTCCAGTTCTAATTTAAAAGGATACACAACCTCAACTGGTGCCACTGAATACAACCCATATCCATAGCTGCTGGATTGCAGTATTGAAATATGAAATATGGAACATGATGAAGCGTTGGCTAGACTCGAAAATAGAAAAGCGCACGTATGGCAGTCTCGATGGGGGTCGGGGAGGGGGGTGGGGTAAGGTGGGGTGGGGTGAGGAACGGAGGGTTAAGGTTGGGTTGTGTGGGGGCTAGGAAGAATATGGACTGATATATATAAGGGTTAGGATAAGAACTAGTGCTGGCACAGATGGACGGCTGTCCTCAGGTTACGGTGTAAGGTGGGGAGGGACACAGAGGAGGGGAGAGAGGAGGGAGGACAGAGGGAGAGAGAGGGGGATAACTCCAGGGTGAGGAGGAGGGTATAGGGGTGAAAGCGAAGGAAAGACAGAAGGGGGTACAGAGAGGGACAGCGAGCTGGGGAAGAAGTCGCAGGAGGTCAGGAAGAGTTTGCAGTGCTAGCAAGTCCACCTTAGGACTCAGCAGAGGGGATCAGATACGCCCACGGAGCAAGGGAGCCAGACCTATAGGAGGTCTGGGGGCCAGGGAGAAATAGGAAGAGCCATGGGCCATGTTTCGTTAGGAACAATATTCAGTCCTTCTTCTCCAGGATACTCTCTGATCTAACATAGGGTTGCAAAGGGGCGGAAAGTTTCCGGTAAATTTCTGGAAAGTTTCCGGAAAGTTTCCACGGGAATTCTGGCTCGGGAATTTTTTAAAAGAAAGTGCCAAAGTTTTTTTGCAAAAGCATATAACAGGGAACTTCAATGTAGTTGAGAACAAGACTATGCACGCCTTGCTCAGCTGGACCCTGAATGCAGCTGGTTGGGAACATTGTCTGCCAGAAACATAAACCTAAACGTAAAACGTTCTGTTGTTTTTGAACGTCTTTGTCATCAGTGTTGTGTCTGAACGTTTCAGCCCTATGCCTGGCAAGTGTGAGAGCGCCGAATTGCGTAGAGGCCAAGAGCGGTATTGCAGACAGATAGAGATTTCAATTATAGCTTGCAACATATTGAAACATTTTTGGAGCTGTGAACTTAGTTAAACATTTTGAATTATGAACTGAACTAGTTCATTTTAAAATTTGTGAACTATGAACTGAACTAGTTCATGTAGAAAGTGAACTTTCCCAACACTGTTTGTCATTACCTAGCATATTGATTACTTGGTAAACTGAAGCCATGTTCATTTTAATACCAAGTTTATTTGTATACAGTAGACAAAATTTCCAGTTTATTCCTGTTAATTCCTGTTAATTCCCGTATATTCACTTTAATTCCCATGGAAAGTTTCCAACTTTGAATATTCCCCGGAATTTTGCAACCCTAATCTAACATAACTAGACTGGGAGAAATATAGGATCTTCTGAATATCCATCACCAATCCGTATGCTGAATCAGTGAATTTGAATCCACGGTCTCTGTGGTTGGTTTGATATGGTTTGTTGGTGGATCACTGCTTGGGAAGGTGGGGAGGAGAGGAGCGGGGTGTGGGGAAGTGCATGTAGGACACTGTGGGAGATCCGGGGAGCAGGGGGGAGGAAGGAAAGGGAGTGGAGGGGGGAGGGGGTGTACTACCTGATCGTTAAGCCCTACATCCACCATCATCATCTCCCCTCCGACGCTGATCCACCCTGAGCCACAGGGGTTGTGGGAGTTCACACCTCTCCTGAACCACACCTGCATAGCAGACACCAACACACACACATGCATGGGCACATACCGACATTTACAAGCAGGTGAAGAAACAACATCTCTGCTGTTTCTAGAGGGTTTTGAGGTTGGTTATGTTGTGTGTCACCTTGTAGTCCTTGGTAACCACCCAGACCACGCCAACCCCCACCGCAACATGAATGGCAGTGCCCTCTTTGCCTGGTGCATCCACCACCACCCATGAGATGCCTAAGAATGCACAAACAACACATCCATACATTCCATAGGTCTGCATTTGACAGGCTGAATCCCAGTTGTGTTAAAACCTTTACTTTTGAACATAGAAATACATCTTTCTAGCATGAAACACCTTTACAGGACATGTGTGTGTGGTGGTGGTGCTGAGGACCTGTGGGGCTGTCCAGGGTGATGCCTGTCCTGACCAGCAGCTGTCCGTCCCAGAGCAGCGCCCAAAGCAAGTCCCCGGGGCCGGCAGACAGCTGGGACAACTCCCTGGGGACCTCCACCTCCTCCCAGCACGAGCCCTCTGGGACCAGTGGCTGGATACCCTCCCTGAACCACACCTGAAGCCACGACACAACAGCAATATGTGTCTTAGGTCAGAGATGGAGCATCCACACCTTCATCCAGACTATCTTGTAAGTACATTTTCCAATTTGAGAAGACTGAATTCATACAAACCCACATGGGGACAACTTAGCAGTTAGCACCTGCCTAAAGTCTCCAATTCCCTGGACTTGAATCTCAATCTGCTGTATTTATAGCTGTAAATGGATAATATGTTAACTATAAACACTATAATATTATCCCCAAGGAGAAGATTGCTAAATATTCCTGAGACGTACGGATTGAACGTCATAAAAACCTCCTAATGTTGGCCAGTAATATTGTTTCTGACCAGAATCGTGCTGCATTAATTAGTACTTTTACCATCTAACTTTTGGTAAAAGATACAGAGATTTAATCGAGTGAGACTTTTTGTGCATCAAGCCATTCTTGAACTGAATAAGGCACACAAAAAATACAAAACCTTTTTGTGCGTTATGTGTATTTGTTGTACTTATCCTTGTCTTCTGTGCTTGTAAAGGTCAAATGGTTTATGTAGTAATAATTATGAATGAACATACTGTCACGCAAGAAAAAAATTCAGATCTTGTCTGACAATGAAGTCAGTATCATATCATAACCTCCAGAATAATTATAAATAAATGATAAGGCACCCGTGGCATGCCTTATGTCTGAGCTACAATTGATATGCCCACACTACTCTCTAGTGGTCAAAATCCTTAACTACAGAATCCTTTACTTTGCATCAGGAGAACATAAACAAAACATGACCCATTAGCTGACTGAGAAGTTAAAAGGGGTTGACCTGACCTGTCCTTGTTGGGACACGCCCCACAGGAAATGGTGCCTCCCGGGCTGGTCGCTCATCTCCCAGCCTCCGCAGCTGATGTCGCTGAGGGGCAGTGGGGGTCTCTTCGGGTGGTCCAGGGGGATCTGCAGAGGAACAGGAGGTACAGTTCAGTCAGCCACCAGTTCAGCCAACAACACGTGTATGTGAAGGCAGTGTGCCAGTCCAGATCACGACTAGCATTACAGTTAGAAGACACACAAGTGGGATAGGTGCTGTGACGGAGCCTCGTGAGTCATGTTGCCTTGTAAACACAGGCTTTCGTTTAGGAGGTTAACCACGACCCACGACGGGACAGGATGGGGGTGGGTGTTAAGATGATTTACAAACCTTGGCCCATTCTCCCCGGGCTTTGTATCTCCTGTAGCGAAACCACCGCCTGCGACGAACACAGGAGTTCCACTTCTTCTCGTGGGAGAAATTTGCAGGAAAGTCCACTGCGTATTCCCAGCCCTGGTGGAGACACACACATTCTGGTTCAGTATCTATAGAAACACAGATAGTGAGGATGTGATCATAGCCGCGGGAACATATTTTATCAGGGGGGTGCTGGGGGGGCTTAATGTTGAGGGGCAGTGCCGCGTTGGTGGATTTTCAAGTCATATCATTTTAAATTCTCATGCTGTCAGCAGGGGGTGCTGCAGCACCCTCAGCACCCCTAGTTCCCGCGGCCATGGATGTGATGTCAAGTCCGGGCGTTTGTGCTGTATGCTCACCCCTGTCTCAGCTGGGTCTCCTCCACAGCTCTGGTCCACGTACCAGTCCCCCTCCCACTCCCAGCTGAGCGAAGGCAGCAGGAAGCTGTGCAGGGGCAGGGACATCATTCCTGTCACGTCACTCCACGGCCAGCGGTCGGTGGGCAACAGGACGTCTGTGAAGCCATCCACAGGGTTCCACCTCTACACCAGAACAGGGCAAAAACATAGGATGAATAGGATGAAACAACACACATACATAGTCAGAAATACCGGGAAAAATATTCCTGAGAAAAATATGATTTGTCCCCCCCAATAAATCACTGTAAACATAAGGAAATTTCAATCATATTAATAATATACATTTAACATATTACAATGTAGGTTATGTGATACATCAGTAATTTTGGTGTCCCCCTCAGGAATTGCTCTTGAGAAAATGTCACCCCCAAAATTGATAGCAGATTTTCGCCACTGCACACATAGGTCCACGTAGACACGGATACCCTACCTGGTTTTCATAGGTCTCTTCCCGATATCGGATGGGCTCGACACCCGGGTTAATGTTGAGGTAAACGTGATGGTCACAGCCAATTCCCCAGCTGCACCTCTTTCCAGCGGTGACACGCTTAAGCTCAAGCAGCGAGTCCTCGGTGCGTTCCCAGCGCCCACTGGCGGTAGACAGGCTGTACACCTTCCCGTACACGTCCACTGACCATAACAGCGAGCTGGTCATGATGGGCGCTGTATGACAGACAGAGAACAGGCTGATTTTAATCCCCTATTTATCTTACCACTCGTCCCGGATGTTGTTGTGTTACAAAGCGGCGATCAATGCAACGTGCAACAACGAGATATTGCAGCACAATAGTAATAATCTGTAGCGACTCTACAAAGAAAGCGGCATAAAAGTTTAGGACTAACCTAGTCTTTCAGTAGCCTATATTTTCGCTGTCACTCACATTATATTGTAAAATCTTATATTTTAGGCTACAGTGGCGTTTACATTTAGGCTTCGAGCAGTTTTAAGATTTCGTCTTCTGGAAAATAACGTAGAAAAACAGTTAGCACCTGAATATAGTTTCCCGTCCGATCCGCAGTTGTCAAGTGACTCGCCACAGACGCGTCATGCTATCAGATACTCAGGTGCGTGTCTCTACTAGACACCTGACATCTTAATGCCCCCATCCTGAAGAGATATTCAGTGTCAACAGACCATTCAAAATATGCACAAAACGACGTTGCAAGTGATATTATGAGATGGACAGGAAAGGCTTTTTGGGATAGTGTCTATTACTGAATCAAGCAGACGGGACAGTGTTCAGCTTCACTTAACTATCCGCTAGTTTAGAATAGAAATAATGCAATACGTACACTTTACTTACGCGTCACGCCCTTCCATACCCGTTTTGGAGCCAGATAAGAGGAAAAACTGCAACCGGTTAATTCATTAACACTAAACTATCTATTTAAATTCATATTCTTGACTAGGAATATTCGGTCCTCATCCAAATCCACAACAGGAAACGGAATAGCACTTGTCATTGGATTGGCTGAAATGCTGCGGGTGTTGTTCTATTGGACGAACTGGGTGGGCTCGTATATTTTTCCGACTGACACAGCTGCTTGACGCGCAGAGCCTTTCTCAATAATTAATTCCGCGCTATTTAAATTATTCATACAGTGTAGTTAGCTTTAACTCGTCAGACTAGAATAATTTATCATAATCATTAAAGCGTAGGCTACGTTGAAAATGACCAAAGCAACTTGCATCATCAACAATCATAACACTGGGTGTCAGAGCTGAAATCAAGCATTCACACAGCACGCTGCAGCCTACACAATTTGGACAGGTCATATAGCCTATTTCGGTGACGGGTGGACTTACGCCAGGTTATTGTGTATCACTGTAACACTATTTCAATATGTATGGATGTAGGGAGAATTAATGCTCTACCCATATGTACTGTAGCCTACACATAAACCGTCTTGTCACAAATAAACATAGGCATCTTTCGTCTATTACATGTTAAATCACAAAATCATCATTCTACAATAATACGATTGAAAAAAAGAGGCAAGGTTGGTTGGAGCTACAGCAGCAACATAACACAACATGGTTTTCTTTATTTTGATGGACTGCAGCTTTAAGAAGCGGATCCGCACAGAGGCGTAGCAGTGGGCTATATCACGTGATTTTTGTCTTGTGACAAATCCAGACGAAAAGAAAAAACAATTTGTGAGTTTCCAACTGAGTTCCATGGGCGCTTCTGTTACTGTAGAGGTTCTTTTGGGCAAAAAGGACCAGCAGTAGATGTTAATATGGAGATACATTAGAAATTAACGTTTGATTAACATTCCACTCTTTCACAGTTGGCGAGTGGTTACAGTTGGGGGCAAAGTTGGCGCATGGAGAGGGACAAGTTTCGTTTTTGCGCATAGTGTTTGCTTTGTTGTGGTCGCCCGTCCGCTCAAGTCGCATGACTCTCTAGACACCAAGCCAAATAGCCTAAATCATATTTGTTTGTTGCTGGTGGTGGGGAACGTCGAAGGACTAAGAAGAAGTCAACTTGAGGACGCGCAACACGTCGGAGATGGACAACAAACCTCTTCTTCCAGACAGACCTCCCGCCTATAACGCCGTCCCGGGGACGTATGAATATGGTCAGCAACACAATTATGGAGCTATTACTCCACCAGCACCCGCAACCTCTGGTTTCCAACAACCACCGCCGCCTTATCCCTACCCCGACGGTCAAGGCAAGTAGAACACAGTGGATTACCTAACGAGTGGTGCAACGCTCGCTTCTAAATAATGACGTCGCTACGTGCCTGAGACGATTAAACGCTGGAAAGGTTAGCTATAGCTATAACTTTAATTTTAGGATATGAAATTGCTGACATTTAGTGAGTAGTCTTGTCGATTCTAGAAGGCAGGTATATCTCAAACTTTACAATGTGTCATCAAGGATTGCACTGTCATAAAGTAGCACTTACTTCCTACTTGTACTTTTACACTTTTACATTACTGTAACTGCAATTTATCAATCACAGCTACTCTTCCCAGCGATAGAATTAGGCCAAAAAAAAAATAATAATGAAACATTTAAACAGTTCAAGTAGGCTATCTGTCAATCTGACTATGTCTCTGAGTGAAGTGATAGTACCAATCGTAGCTATCACACTCGCGTCAGCTTTTAGAGGTAAACTTAATTGGTGACATTGCCAGTCTACTGATGTCCTGGATGGACAAGTCACTGTGCAACTGCATTATTTGAAATTAAACCACATTAAAAGTTGGTTGCTAGGCGACCTCAATTACACACATCTTTGGAAATGCTTTTTGACAAACCCAAAACCAGCTTTTTGACAAACCTTTCTCAATATATCCGTAACAGAGTGTTAAGAATATTTACATTAGCTTTATTTTCAAATCTGATCATTATCCCAGTGACAAAAGATCAATATGGCTTGTACCAAATGTGAGGATGGGGGCTTGATGTGGAAGTTTGTAACCATCCAGCATAACATGTTTTTCTCCCCAGGCCCAGCCCAGATGGGACAGGCCATAGCCCAGCAGCCCTACCCAGGCACCTACACCATCATCCAGCCCTCTGTAGTGGTGGTGGGGGGCTGTCCAGCCTGCAGGTAAACACACACACACACACACACTTTATCTCTCTCAGATCTGGAGGTAAGGATGTAGGCTAAGTGTCTGCCTCTAGCATTATGCAGGAAGTTAATGTTTGAGGGCGGTGAGGATCCTTCAGCAACAGCATGGTGTGGTTACACAGGCAACTGAGATAGCGATGAGGAGAAAAAACAGACTTATATTTTGAATCATGAATATCCAAGAGGAGTTTGCCGACTTCTATGACTAAGCATGTTAGTTGGATCCATGCCTTGTGAGGGTCATGTCAACATTATGACTGTCTTCCTGTTAACAGGCTGAGATTTGGTTACACACATACCTAAGCTACTGACTGTCAAAGGGCTCCATTTGGAGTAACTGCTGTGGTTTTCCTCAGTCTCTTTCAACATCCTGTCATCTGCTCAATAAATCACCATGTGATGTTGTAAAAGGAACTTTTAAAGGCTTTGCTACGTCAGGTCGGAGGTTACCAGAGTCTAACTGTGTTTCCATTGGAGGAATACACAAGTACTAATTGTCATGTAATCACTTCTTGGTCTGTTATTGGTTGTTATTCTAGAGAGCAAAGTGTACGTTTGTTTTGCCAACAGGGATATAATTAGATACATTAAAATGTGGTATTGAAGTCATAGTTAGCACTGAGTGGATTGAGTCACCTAGACTTGGAAGTGAGTTGTGCAGGACCCATTATTTTGCTTTCCAAGAATTCTGGCCAGAGAAGAGGGTTTTGGTGGTCTGGTCTGGTTCATTCACCACAATCCTTTACACCAGATCACCAGGGTCAACAACAGGCCCGGTTTCTAGCCTTGTCACACTGCCACGCAGATAAGTGTTTCGATTGCAAACAGCTCCTTCACAGCAGTGATCAGTCCTCATCACGTGAGCAGAGACACACCTATGCAGGCACGCACAAAGCATTTTCCCGTCTGGGAACTGAGTTTTAAGTTGATCTTATAGTAACTCAAAAACCCTCTGGTTTCTCCACTGAACGCTCATCTAGTATGGCCTGATGCCAAACCTGATGTTGCCTCAGCGGCCCCCTTTACAAGAGCCCTCAAATATGGAACCAGGCCATACCTGAATACCAGTCATTCCCATATAATCCGGCTTCCCTCAGATCTAGGCCTGTCAGCTCACACCTAGCCTGGCCACGCTTGTCAACATGGTCATGGGACAGGGCTCAGCTTCTGTTATACCCCAGACCCAAGACACAGCCTGCTCTTGGCCCATGTCCGTCTGCAATGTGATGTTTAAGGGCAGAGGTCACGCTGGGAGAAGCACGGCCTCGGGGCTGCTAGGGATGTTAGGCGCTTGTTTACTGTCACCAGATGCTAACGACCAAGATTCATGGTTCTTAGTCTGGAGCGGATAGGGTGACTGTGAGGATTAGTCCTATTGAAGAGTCAGGTGATTTATAGATCCGATCACCTGCATTGGATATTAATCATGCAAGTTATATTCTGAGGGCACCCCATGTGAATGTCAACACAGTCAATGAGTAATTGTCTTTACTGAAGTCATCACACACAGATCAGTGCAAATATCTCTCTCTCTCTCTCTCTCTCTCTCTCTCTCTCTCTCTCTCTCTCTCTCTCTCTCTCTCAGAGTGGGCGTGCTGGAGGATGACTTCACCTGCCTGGGGATCATGTGTGCCATCTTCTTCTTCCCTCTTGGCATCCTCTTCTGTCTCGCACTGCGCCAGAGGCGGTGTCCCAACTGTGGTGCCACCTTTGGGTAGAGGGACCAAACTGCAGCCAACCATGCACACACATGCATGCGCACGCGCGTACACACACACATGCGCACACACAGTCACCTGTCCTTTCATTTTGTTTTTATCTTCATAATTATTGCACACTGATGAAGCCATGCTTATTTTAGTCTGCCATACATTCATGATATAGAGATGCATGAGAATTATTATTTTTTTTATTACATGCTAGCTGATGTGTCACAAAATATTAGTTTAGCAATGCCAGATCTATTGACTGTCTATCTATTGTTGGTGCCTTTATGTGTTGAGAGACCATTTAAAGGGATTGTGATAATGATGATTTTAGATCAGAGAACAGTGTGTATTCCTCTGTCGGCCTCAAAAGAGCCACAAATAGACTTTGTGGTGGATGTTTAATTCCATTTTAATGCAGCTGATTGTTAGCCTCTGTTATTTTATATTTTATATGCCAATGCTGCGATTCAGTTGAAAATTGTATTAAGAATCAGATTATTCGTTTGTGGACAATTAATTCCCAACCATATGTGTATACTTAATAACCTGTACTGAATAACCTGTCTTTAAGTGAGGGTTCACCTTAAGCAGTCCTGTTGGAAATCACCCAAGGCTTTTTGAACACTGTGATCTCTCTATCTGAGCTACAATCACGTGCATCCTCTTCACCTGATGGACTGAAACCGGGAGGAGTATGGACGTGGTCCTTGCTGATCACAGCAAAAAATCAACCAAGACGAAAGTGTCCACCTCACTTAGCTGGTTTTTGTTTTGTTTTCTTCTTGGGGCTATGTCATATTTGCACTGACCATCTGATCCTGTTGCTATGATTATGCTGTAGGGCCTCTGCAGACCTCAGGTAAAGCGGTTTAAACACACACACATTCTGACCCCAGGAATAGACTCACACTTAAGGAAGGGAAGCAGGCAGATATATTTGCATAGGAGCCTGCTGAAGTATAACCTCTGGATTATGTAAACTTTAGTATAATCTGTGTCGCCTCACCTTCCTCCCCACGACAATCACCCGGGAATCTCCATCTCCTTCCACATCTCTTTCCTTCGTCTAGGCAGGGTGTGTCCCTTTGGAAGTTTAAGGTGGTATATTTAGGGGAGGGAGGGGATATTTTTCTTTTCTGCTTTGGAACACTACGCACGCTGTTATAAGTGAGGTTCTTACTTTTTTATATAAAAAATTATTGTAAATAAATCGAGTGCTACTTGCCTGTTTACAGTGTTGTGCATGAACGAGTTCAAAAGAACGCGTTCATTGAACACGTTCATTTTTATGAGAACAATTAACTGAACGCAACTTAATGACAAATAATGAATTTGAACGGTGAACACGTTTATATTATTTGAGGTCTAGCTAAAACGTTACGGAATGTTTTACTTTTCCTGAGGAGAGACGCTGTCTAAATCGAATGCTTGCACTACTATGTCGTTGCTCAGTGCCCTTAAAATGTTCTCTATGTAGCCTAACCTAAACTAATAACTCGACTTCGCACGACGTTGCATGATTCATCGCACACACGTAGACCAAACAAGCAACGTATTCCAAGACAACAGCTCTCCGTCTCATAAAAATGGCAAGTGAAAGCAGAGACGCACTAGCGACTACATCTGATCTGATGCTCGCGGGATTTTTACACACAGTAAACACAAACCTTAAAACTATGAAATGAACTGAACTATGAACTAGTTCAGAATTTAAATGGTGAACTATGAACGTGAACGATTCATATTTACTTGTATGAACTGAACTTTGAACTAGTTCATGAGAGGTATGAACGTGCACAATACTGCCTGTTTAGACCGGATATATTTCTTTTTGTTTTGGAGAATTATTTCTTTTTGGTGAAATAATATTTGGACGTTTGATGGAGTCTGCCTGGAGTGTCAGTGTGATAGGGGACACTGTGGGGCTTGTCAGTATGGCTTCCTTCCACGCCCTCTTCTGGTAATCAATCGTGGGTCCTCTGACCCCACGCATGCAAGGCCACTTCTCCAACACCATTTTAACCAGTTATGCCACTGAAAAGCAGGGAATTTGAAGGCAATGGTGGGTGGTATTTTTAACCATTACAATGGTTAAAAATAAAACATTAGATACGTTGGGTTTCAGTTGTTGCAATTAGTTAAGTTCCAGGCAAGATGAGCAAGTAATGCAAATGAGATGAAATAAAGAGGGGGAAAAATTGAAGAAATAAAACAAGTTTTTATTTTCATACAGCAATTATTCAAGCTAAGAGGGGATGTAAGGGCGAGCGAAAGACTAAAAGAACCACTGTACAAGTAATGCAGAAAAATGCCATTTGGGAGAACAAAAACCTCCACTGCCTATGGATAGGTTATTATAGGTACCAGTCTGTCTGAAAAATAATTGCCTGTGTATGACTGTGGAAGGGTGAACATTCATTAAGGCAAATGTGTATCCCATCTAGAGCTTCAAACAAAACCATTCTGGGTCCACAATGACACTTTAGTCCCAGGTTGTGTGTCCAAGCAATGGAATGTGTTCAGAGGGCCTGCCGATAATCAAACATTTAAATACATTCATTTCCCTCTGCAAGATATTTCTTCCAAGCAGCTTCCCGGACAGTGTACAGTGTATTATGCAGTGCATGCATGTCTCATCACTAAGCAACAACACAATGAGAACAATAGCAACACTAATCATGAGGACCGGGGGTGAGATGCAATGCATAGGTCCCTTCTAGTCGCATACTGCATTTACATTCACGTACTGTCCTATGGCAACGGAAACACGAACGTTAACAATGATTCAACAAGCAAGAACATTATAAATACGAATCCACATTTCTACACATTGTCTTCTCTAGTCTCCACTGTGTAATGTATTTAGTTCTGCTCTGTCCAGAGGTCACAACCTCCATACATCCAAGACACGCCTCCATGCCGTGTCCAAGACCCTTATATGTCACAAAAATAGATCTAGATAATAGAATATGTGCATCTGTTGCATAAATAAAAACAGTTCCTCTAGCTCGGCGTGTGACAGCGAGAGAAAGATGGTGGTAGCGGGGGGGGGGGGGGGGGTGCGGGGGGATCAGTTGTGGAGATGACCAGCCAGCCTGGTCCAGTGTGTCCACTGTCCAATGATAGGTGGGAGGGGGTTAGGGGCTGGCCTGATGTAGCCCAGGCCTGATGTAGCCCAGGCCAGGGATTCAAGTCCTGGGCAGACGGAACAAGGGTGGGCTGGGTGGCTGGAGAGTTTGTGTGGAGAGTCAGATGATGGGGGCCGAGCGGTCGTTGGTGACAGTGGGACGCAGCTTGACTGTAGCGAAGGGGTTCCCTCCCCTGGGAAGACAGAAAGAGTTTAGTCACGATCTGTGTGTATACTCGTGTGTGCTAGCTTGCTAGCATTTAAATGAGTGTCAGACCAGGGGTCGTACAGGTTTCTGGGTGCCATACCCCGGCTGTGTGTGGAGTTGATGAATCGGAGCAACAACTTACTCTAGGAAAGACGGAGGCTTCCCATATCCGTTCTGTTGATTCTGTGGGAGAAGGGAAGACAAAACATCAGGACACAGTCACTCTGCCTCAGCACTGTCACACTTTGCATTAGGTTACATATCCCATAAAGCCTGATGATTCTCCACATCCTCTTTCCTTATGAGAAAAAACATATCACATTCCCTGACCAGACTGGTTTGGGGAAGGGAGATGCACTTTAGCCGAGCGCCAGAGAAAGAAAGGAGTGTGGGAATGCAGAGCAGAGACCTGCGTCACTTCAAAAGACAGACATTGGAATCTGGACCTTCTGGAAAGACCAGTCTGATTCCAGAATAATCCAGCAACATGTGGAAACCAGTGTCGGCAGCCCTGACTAACGCACTTCTGTCAAAGTGAGAGTGTGAAAGCGGCTAAAGAGGCCTCACTGTGACCACCAGTCACCTGTTGAACTATCACGTCACCTGACTGCGGTTATGACTAGACACAATCTTCTCAGAAACTGCTGCAATCAAAACTATAAAAATAGTGATAACAGCCTCGATAGTTCACCTGATAAGAGTGCGTACCATGTAGGCTGAGTCCTTACTGCAGCGGCCTTGGCCCTTTGCTGCTCTCTCTCTTCCAGCCTGCCTTTCCTGTCACACTTCACTTTATCCTTGTGCTGCCTTCGGGTCACATGACCCAAAGGTTCATAACGAACCATCGTTGTGTTTACCCAATTTTACCCAATACAAATACAAATACAAATAATTTTCTTTTAACCTTTTCAATGTGGGGGGTCTGAGACAGCCCAACGGTTAAAAGAAAATGCTTCACTTTGTTTTTGTATGCGGTAAAGTTGTCGCAATACGACGGTGGGTCACAATGACTGATGGGTCAGAATGACCCGAAGATAACACAAGGGTTAAAACTGTCCAATAAAACATGAAAAATGCCCCGAAATCTATTTTTAAAAAGTGATAATAACGATATACAGCTATCGAATGTAAGTTCTACTATTTAACATTCTCTTGTTGGTACTCCACATGTATGTATCCTCCCCCCTTCTGCCTCTGATGTGTAACAGCATGTCACAACTTCACAACTACTCTGATTCCAGTCAAGCCTCATTGCTGCAGTACCACAGTCAGTCCACTAGAGGGTGGCAGTCAACAGCCCTCCCTTTTCTCTGCAGGCTCCAGAGAGTGAGCTTGGATGGTGAGACTGACAGCAGGGCAGGCAGACAGACACACCCTGACCCTGTCTGTCTCTGGGCCCTGTCTCACATCTGGCCTTCTGCCTCATCCCCTCCAGATGTTCTCAGTAATCCCAGTCCCGATCAAGCTCACACATGCACACACGCACCCACGCGTGCACACACACACACACACAACATCACACATTACATTACATTTACATTTAGTCATTTAGCAGACGCTCTTATCCGGAGCGACTTACAGTAAGTACAGGGACATTCTCCCCGAGGCAAGTAGGGTGAAGTGCCTTGCCCAAGGACACAACGTCATTTGACACGGCTGGGAATCGAACTGGCAACCTTCATATTACTAGCCCGATTCCCTAACCGCTCAGCCACCTGACTCCCTAGCACACAAACTCATACCAACACACCCACACCAACAATCGTACATAATGTATTGTTCCAGGTCACGTATGTGTGGCCTTAACATGTATGCATAGATGGCAGTAACATGTACAGTCATTACAGGTGTTCCCTACCACAGTACCAGCCAGCTCCACATCTCGCTGTGTGGTGTGAGTGTGTCTGGACAGCCAGCACACACTCACCTCCTCACTTCTCTGGCCCACTCAGAGAAGGCCGTGACTCACCCAGCCATCGCACCCTCAATTCTGTAAATACCAGAGTGGCTCTCACCCACTGTCGCACTCCTCCTACTCTCCTGTGTGTGTGTGTGTGTTTATGAATGGGAGTAAATGAGATGAGTCATTCGATGAGAGGATGAATGGTGTTACGGCCTGTGGGCCTTTTGTGTATTGAAAAAACTCCATCCTCTCCGCCCCGAACGCCTGCTTCCCCGCCCCTGTCACCGCCCCTGGGCTCAGGAGAGGGCTCCCGCGTTAAGGTTCGCCTTGCCCGTCTCCAGATGGAGAGGAGTGACAAGGAGCACGCTCGGAAGGCCGAGTACGAGTATAAACTGGAGGTGAGGAGGCTTGAGCTTGAGGGCGAGTTCAGACTGCGACAACTAGAGTCGGAGGAGAAGATAGCTCTGGCTCAGGTACGGCCGCCTCCTTCTGATCCTGGGCAGCCTCGTGCTCCGCCTGCCCAGTTTGATATCACCCGGAACATTGCCCTGGTGCCGCCGTTTCGGGAGTCCGAGGTTGACTCGTATTTTAGCATGTTTGAGCGCATCGCAGCCACACTGAATTGGCCCGTGGAGATGTGGCCTCTGCTGCTGCAGTGCCGGCTGACAGGGAAAGCTCAGGAAGTGGTTTCGGCTTTGCCTCTTGAGGACTGTGTGAAATATGAATGTGTGAAGGCTGCTGTTCAACGGGCGTACGAGCTGGTGCCCGAGGCTTATCGCCAGAAGTTTAGGCACCACAAGAAGAGTCCACACAAAACGTTTGTGGAGTTCGCTAGAGAGAAGGAAACCTTATTTGACAGGTGGTGCATGGCCACCGGCTGTGACTCTTTTGCTTCTCTCCGTGATTTAGTACTGGTAGAAGAGTTTAAGAACAGCCTGCCTGATCGGCTAGTGGTCTACATAACGGAGCAAAAGGTGGCATCCTTGGCCCAAGCTGCGGTTTTGGCTGACGAGTTCGTTCTTACCCACAAGACAGCGTTCACCCCTGCCCCTGCTACAGAGCCGGCCACCCGGGGCGCTGCGCCCTCGCACAGCCCCCGTTTCGCAACCACCCCACCTCGCCGCACAGGTGGAGAGCGGGAGTGCTACTATTGCCATCGAACAGGTCATGTTATAGCCGACTGTATGAAGCTACAGCGGAGACCGGTCCCTCCTCGTCCCGACCAACACCCTAAGCCTGTGGGCTTGCTTAAACCCCTGTGTCCGGTCCCTTCCCTGGCCCCACCTAGTGGTTTCGAACCCTTCATTTTTACCGGCTCTGTTTCTCTGTCCGACGATGACCAGCAGCGTGTTAGCGTTCAGATTCTGAGAGACACGGGAGCAGCGCAGTCCGTTATTCTCTCGGGTGTGCTGCCCTGGTCTGTTGAGTCCTCATGCCACTACAACGTCCTGCTTCAGGGTATTGAGATGGGTTACGTGCCGGTGCCTTTACACTATGTGCACTTGAAGACCAAACTAGTCACTGTACGGTTCCGAGTGGCGGTACAGCCAACGCTCCCTGTAGCCGGGGTTTCCCTGATACTGGGGAACGACATTGCAGGGGGTCGAGTGCTGCCAGTGTTAGAAGTGCTTGATGTCCCACAAGTACCCGAGGAGAGCTCGCTTTCCTCTGTGTTTCCGGCATGCGTGGTGACGCGTTCACTGTCTCGTAGGCTGGGTGATGTAGCGGTTGGTTTGGACGACACAGTGTTAGGCCCCGTGTTCCGCGAGGACAGTGTAGCTGGTTTGTCCCCCTGTAGCACTGACCGGAGGCACACGGGCCCCCTTGAAGTAACGAGGGAAGTGTTTCCTGTGTCCAGAGAGCTCTTCGTGCGTGCGCAACGAGAAGACCCCTCTTTGGCCAGCTGCTTTTCGTCAGTGGTAGACCGGGTGGAAGCTAGGGGGCAGGATACTGGATATCTCCTGGAGGATGGGCTCCTGTTGCGTAAATGGACATCCCACAAAGGGGAGGATGAGAGTTGGAGTTCGGTGTTTCAGATAGTAGTGCCACTCGCTTTTCGGTTGGATGTGTTGACCCTTGCTCATGACCTGCCCTGGTCAGGGCATTTGGGTGTCACTAAGACGTACCTTCGAATACTACAGCATTTCTTTTGGCCGGGTCTGAAGAAAGATGTAGCAGGGCACTGCCGAACTTGCCGAACCTGCCAAATAACCGGAAAACCAAATCAGGTTGTTCCTCCCGCTCCGCTCTGCCCTATCCCGGTGATGGGAGAGCCGTTCGAGCGCGTCATAGTTGACTGCGTTGGCCCGCTACCGAAAACGAGGTCTGGGAATCAGTATCTGCTAACGATAATGTGTGCTGCCACCCGTTACCCGTAGGCCATCCCTCTGCGCAGAATAACGACCAAGGTGGTTGTTTCTGCCCTGACCAGGTTCTTTGCCACCTTTGGTCTACCTAAGGTGGTACAAACAGATCAGGGTTCGAACTTTCTGTCCAAGGTGTTTGCCCAGGTAATGAAGACGCTCGCCATCCAGCACCAAGTTTCCAGCGCTTACCACCCTCAGAGCCAGGGTGCGTTGGAGCGGTGGCATCAGACACTCAAGTCGATGCTAAGAAAGTACTGTCTAGATATAAGCAAGGACCGGGACGAAGGCGTGCCTTTTGTGCTCTTCGCATCCAGAGAGACCGTACAGGAGTCGCTGGGGTTCAGCCCAGCTGAGCTTGTGTTCGGTCATACTGTCTGTGGTCCGCTGAAGTTATTGAAGGACCACGTTATGTCCCACATTCAGGGTCCCCGTCCTGTGCTTGACTACATTAGTCGGTTCAGGGAACGGTTGCACGGAGCGTGTGACCTGGCTAGACAGAACTTGGAGGTTGCTCAGGGGAAAATGAAGAAGCGCTTCGACGAAGCGGCTGTTTTGCGCGACCTAAAACCCGGTGACGAGGTATTGGTGTTGTTGCCAGTACCAGGTTCATCTCTCTCTGCCCGGTTCTCCGGCCCATACGTCATCAAGAAAAAGCTCAGTGTGACGGACTATGTAGTGAAGACGCCCGATCGCAGGCGGCAGTCACGGGTATGTCACGTAAACATGTTGAAGTTGTTCCATGCCAGGGAGCCCGCGGCCCCAGTCGTGCCGGTGTTGAGCGTGGTTATTGACGACTCTGAGGATGATGTGTCTTTGTTGCGCCGGCTACCTCAGCAAGGAGCCCGGCTCGACAACTCGTCAGTGCTGCGCTCTCTTCCAACGTACCTCAAGCATTTGGACGACGCAGAGAAGGTCGACTTGATAAGTTTGATCCGGGGATTCACTGGGCTGTTTTCTGATGTAACCTCCCGCACGACTGTGTTGGAACACGACGTTGATGTTAGCGGGGCTTTGCCACTTAAACAACGTGCCTACCGCGTCAACCAGACCAAGCGGCAGGTTATGAAGCAGGAGGTGCGATACCTTTTGGAGAATGGCTTGGCCACCTACAGCTCCAGCCCATGGAGTTCTCCATGCCTGTTGATTCCCAAACCAGATGGGACTTTCAAGTTCTGCACCGACTACCGGAAGCTAAATGCAGTCACCATACCGGATTCGTTCCCGTTGCCCCGTATCGATGACTGTGTTGACACTATAGGGGCTGCCACATACGTCAGCAAATTGGACCTGCTAAAGGGATACTGGCAGGTCCCCCTCACTCCCCGTGCTTCCCAAATGTCTGCCTTTGTTACCCCCGACAATTTCCTACAGTACACCGTTATGCCCTTCGGGATGTGTAACGCCCCGGCCACTTTCCAGCGACTTATAAATATTGTATTGTCAGAGGTGCAGTGCTGCACCGCCTACTTGGATGACCTGGTGGTTTACTCCCAGAGCTGGGAGGAGCATGTCACAACACTGCGAACGGTTTTCGAGCGCTTGGCTCAGGCCAACCTAACTTTGAACCTAGCCAAATGTGATTTCGGGATGGCTACTGTCACCTATCTAGGGAAGGAGGTCGGCCGCGGTCAGGTGCGCCCGGTGTCCGCAAAAGTGTCCGCAATAGAAGCGTATCCACCACCCACCACGCGCAGAGAGCTCCGTCGTTTCCTGGGTATGGCGGGTTACTATCGGGGGTTTTGCCGCAACTTCTCCACCGTTGTCGCTCCGCTCACCGACTTACTGAGCCCATCGGTGATGTTTGCCTGGTCTGATGCGTGCGAGTCAGCTTTTGCCACTGTCAAAGCCCTTTTGTGTAGCTCTCCTGTTCTCTCTGCCCCAGACTTTAGCAGGCCCTTCAAGCTGGAGGTGGACGCGAGTGCTCTGGGGGCGGGAGCCGTACTGATCCAGGAAGACGCAGATGGGATTGATCACCCTGTCTGTTACTTTTCCCGGAAATTCTCCATGGCCCAGTCTAGATACTCCACCATAGAGCAAGAGACCCTGGCCCTGCTACTGGCCCTACAACAGTTCGAGGTCTATGTGGGTTCCAGCTCTCAGCCTATTGAGGTGTTTACAGACCACAATCCTCTGGTCTTCCTCCAGCGCATGTACAATCACAACCACAGGCTCATGCGTTGGGCCCTCTTAATACAAGGTTTCCCCTTAGTTATCCGTCACAAAAAGGGTAGGGAAAACGTAGTTGCAGACGCCCTCTCCCGTGTTTAATCGTTCTCGTTTGAGGTGCATTGTTTATGTTCAGTTGTGGTTTAATGTGCATGGCTACGTGTTGCTGTTACGGCATAACCCGTGGGTTATGTTCTATGGGGGGGAGTGTTACGGCCTGTGGGCCTTTTGTGTATTGTTCGTCTGCCCTATCGTGTTTGCCCCTCCCCCTTTTTGTTCTCCCTGTCGTTGTCCGCAGGTGTCTGTCCGCGATTGGCTGTGTTGTTCCGGATCTCGTCCAATCCCGATCCCGTCCGTCTTCCTCGCAGCCTCTAAAACCCCGGAACCGTCTTTGGAACGAGAGGCAGCCATCCGCATTCTGTCTTGTGTGCACATGTATGTTCTGTCGGTAGCAAGTCCCCGTGTTTTGTTGCCTTTAGTGTTGTTCGTTTGGTTGTTCACAGGAAAGAGGGGACAGGTAAGCCGCCCATGGGCATACACTGCCATCACGCAGCTTACTCCCTTGTTAAACTCACTAGGCAAGGAACGGTGCCGCCCTTTGTAATTTTGTTAGAGAGGCATTATTTGGGTTAGGCAGGGTGTTTAGCACTTTTATTGTTTTCATTCCTTTGGCACCGTTCATGGTCCCCTTTTTCTCCTGTGACGCCTTTTCTGTTCATAAAATAAAACGCACGGTTGTCTACATATACCTTCGTTTGGAGTTCATGTTGGCTGCTGGTTTGCTGGTTGTTAGTCCCTCCTTTGCCCCTAGACATCGAAAGCCTTAGTTTATTCGGTTCAGTCAGGGAGGGTCGTAACAATGGAGGATAGGCTCCTCATGCACTGACCCCTATTTACCCCTGAACATTACAGAATTACAGAGAGACAGAGGTAGACATGAGATGAGGGAGGGAGACAAATGAGTGATGAAGAAAGACAGTTGGAGAGATAGAGGAAGATATGGGTGAGGAAGGGAGAGAAAGAGAGAGAGAGAAAGATTGATACCAGGAAAGAGAGAATGAGGAGAAAATAGGACAGAGAAAGAAATTGAAAAGTAAGAAAGGGGGAATGGAGGTAAAGGAAAAGAGGGGGAGGGAGGGAAATTAATTGGATTGGGGAATTAGAAGAGAGATCATAGGGAGGGGGAAGGTGTCAGGTTCACTCAGGGTGGAATTCCATCAGCAGACCAAGTCCAAGCCATGTCCCGGATGTGCACCTGACAAGATAGTTGGACACACACACACACACACATGCACACACGCACGCACAGGGTACCCCATTACCCTGGACCATGAGGTTCATGAATATTTCACAGCAGGGGAAGAAAAGAGAGGTGGATCTTCTTACACAGTCTGTCCATTCAACCTCTCCCAGGCCAAACATCACAAATCAGTCCCACCAAAACAATGTATGTATGTGTGTGCGTGTGCGCCATAATCACTGTTGAGCAGTAAGTGTGCGTGGATATGTGTGTGAATGTTTGTGCACAGTATATACTGTACAGTATATCCCCAATATTGTAGAGCGGAGATAGAAAACAAGTGTGTCAGTACGTGTGGGTGTGTGTGTGGCTGTCAGTGTCGTCCCACAGTGTCTGGTGTATAAAGAGCTTATGTTTCCCTTCCCTCCCTGTCTGTGATTAACAGGACGTCTATCCAGGAACCAGGCCTCAGGTAAAGTACAGCTCAGTACTCACAGTACAGTAGCCATCATATGGTGTGTCACATGACATCCATAGTGACCGGTTCGGGGCAGAGCTCTCTGAAAGGCATTTGAGAGTATTTAAGGTATCATGTTACATCAGCTGCCTTTCCAATAATGTTGAGATGACTGTGTAGTTTTACCTGCAGTGTCAGTAACAGACAGCACAGTCCATTGGATAAAGACCATCCACCTAGAGGAAGTGCACTATGACTGTATTATCAACCCGCAGGGGTAGATTGAGGTTTTAATAAGCATATTTATTCAAATCTGACAATTTTTGGGATGGAAGCTTTAGAGCATATGAAGTTCACATCTGGTAGTTTCAAATGATTTGGGATTTAAGAATAAATATCAGAGTAATGGAATATTACAGTATATACTAATACAGTATGTGTATACTTTATACAGTTGTTCTTACTATTCCAGTTCTCTTAGTAAATGTGTTGTGCCAACAGCAGCAGGTAATTGGGGTCACAACCCTCATTTCCATCCAGTCAGGAGGAGGAAGCATGTTTCACCGCAATTTTGCTTAGCTGGCCGTCTTTGCATACATGCAAACATGTCGTTTCAGGCACTCTTTACTAGAAGGTTCCGTGTTATTCAAAAGGTTAGCGACAGTAAAAAAACAGCTTCTTTCTCAGAGAGGTGCCAACCCCAAGGTTGCGAATCCTCTCCATGCTCCTGTCAGGACTGGCTGATTTGGACTTATGCTCTTTAGCAGTGTGTTTCCAGTTCATCATCATCATCGTGTTCACCCCATCACCATCATCACACTCAGACTGATCTTTTCACAGCCACATGAGAGACCATGTTGACAATTAAAATCAATGTGAATCTTCAGCACCAGACAGCATGACTGAAACTCAACTGGTCCAATACAGCAGCTAGAACCATCATTCAACAAATGTGTTTAGCGATCGTGAGACTACAGAGACTCAAATAGAGACCAGAATAATCAGCGCTTGTCACACTTGTAAATGTCAGGCCCCTGAAAACTGCTGCACTAATAATAGTACTCTCGTGTTACTCCGACCAGTGCAGGAACACACCTGACACGGTCCCCACACACACTGTACACCTGCTTAGATAAGGCAGGGTACACCACACTGAAGCAGCTAATGGACCTATCAGGTGTGGCCTGATGGTGTGAGTGGAGGAGAGGAGGACAGAGGGAGAGAGAGGTGAAGACGAGAGAAAAGCAGAGGAAGGGGAAGGAGGATCGGGGAATGAGGGAGAGACAAAACAACTGTGAGTGAGAGAGAAAGAAAGAGAGAGGGAGGGAGAGAAGGAGGGAGAGCGAGAGGGAGAGAGTTAGAGGGAGAGAGCGAGGGAGGTCCGGTTGGACGGACTGACCGTTCTGTCTGGTGCGGAGTTAAAGGAGGAGGCGGAGGGCGTGGGCGAGTGCTGCTTGTTGTTGGTGGCGGGGGAGTGGGTGGGGGAGTTGATGTAGTCGGGTGGGGGCAGGACCATGGTGGCCTCGTCTGTCTCCGTGTCCTGGTGGTGGAGGTTGACCACACTCTTACTCCGCAGGGGGGCAGTGCCCACGCTGGAGAGAGGAAGAAAAGGGGGAGGGGGGGGGGGGTTAATTAAGCAATAAGGTACTCGAGGCAGTACATTATCGTCAATAAAGTACGTGTTCCTCGAGTACCTTATTGCTTTTATAATACGGTTACCAGCGAAATTATAAATAGTAAATAAATAGTAAGCTGTCTTTCAGCAAAAAATAGTTATAGCCAACAAACGTTGTGTATCCATTTCAGTAGCCGAGAGAAAATAGTCCCGTACGTGTGGCTGTTGCTATGCAACGGACAAACAGCATTGTGAACTTCACGTTTGTTAGCCTAGCTAGATCTCGCACCATCTCATTCATTCTCAATGCTCATTTTATAAAAGTTGCCTTTAAAATAACAACAATGACAATGGGACACTTTCAATAAAATAATATTTAATTTAAACATTAGGCCTAAACATTCTAAATCATTCAAATGTAGGCACTGGGTATAGGCTATACTATAGTTACGAGTTACTCGATAGAATAAGGCTGTTGTTAAGATTTGGTTATATTGATTGGATTTCCATTGCGCACAGTGCCGTAGAAATCCCGCAGTATGTAATTCATTTCTTCCCTGGTTATGGTCTTCAGGTCTACGGTTTTCCCCACCTCTTCACACCAGTTGGTGAAGCAGTTAATTGCCCACTTAGTTTGGCAAACAGTGTTTCTTTCGTTGCGCAACATTTCAAAGACCTCAATTTCTTTTTTGTCTATAAGAGCATGCCCTCCTGAATCATCCCAAAAAGATCGAAGTTAACATGAAACATGTTGTTGATGTGATTACTGTCAAGCTTGAAATGACAACTAATAACGGTCGCGTTATTTTGATAACGCACCAATATGGAACGCTCCTCAGCTTGTACAGCATGGGCGGCGCTAGGGAGGGGCTAGCAGGTGCTTCAGCACCCCCAAGAAAGACAAAAGCACCCCGATAGCACCCCCTAAAATATTGCTCATTTAGTAATAGTATTCAGGCCCGGAGTGGCCATCGGGAGAATTCCCGGTCTGCCCGCTCTGCCGCTCATAAATTGTGCCAGCAGATCGCCTGCTTTGTCTTTGTTTTTTCACACACCGAATAAAACGATTTGTGTTAAGTTTGTTACTGTGTGACTGATAAGTAAGCTAATAGGCTACACTAGGTTTTAATCTAAATAAACGCATGATCAGACCGTGCATTAAAAAGTGCCGTTTTCAGTTGTCGCGCATGCTCTCTTTCTCAAACACAGGTGCGTGTACCAAGACCCTAAACCATCATTTATTGTTGTGGAGGGAGTTTGCAAGATTAAGATTATGTCAAAATAATAAAATGGATGGGAAAAAGATGCCAGGAGGAACTGAAAAAGACAGGTAAAAAAAGAAAGATCTGTCACTTCAGAAATCTAGGTTCCTGCAAGTGTGGGAAAAATATGTTTTCTCAAAAGCCCCAAATCTTTCAGGTAAAAATTTGGGTTGTAATTTCGAGAAAATATAACAAAGAGTCCAACGTAATGTTTATATTACATAAAGCTCAAAAACCTATTGTGCACTGAAATTAATGCAAAATATCTCGCTTGCGTGCTCGCATTAATGTGAAGTTCCGATTTCAGCTCACATCCAAACCTTGACTAGGTCCTAAATTTGGGTTATGCCCCGAATGTTAAACGTATGCCTCGGCCCCTGGTGGGGATGGGCTGGTTTTGGCTGAAAATGGGTCCCACTCTGGCCCTGATAGTATTTATATAATATAGGCCTATATAATATATATATAATTGCGCAGCTCCCCCTGTCAATGATCTAGCACCCCCTCAGCACCTGCATGAAAAATTATCTGGCGCCGCCACTGTTGTACAGTTACTTTTTGAGTGCGCACTAATATGGAACGATTCCCTTTTAAGGTAAATGTAAAAAGGCGCACAGTACTTTATCGCTCAATAATGCACACCCCAGAACTCCCTCTCAACCAATCAGAATGCTTGATTTCATCCACCCGTATTATTATATAGAGGTAGAAATAAACCTCACCTAACCCTATAAACTCATCTTGCAAACAAACTACTTACGGTTAGATATATAGGGCTTAATTTACAGGGTTAGAAATAAATCTAACCAAACCTCATATTGCACTCAAACTACTCCAGAAGTTAGTAATGGAGCCGATGTGTGTATATTGCAGTACTGCTCATGGCTGTAGGACGGCTCAGTATATCAATGTATAAATCAGGCCTGCGCTGCCTACAGAAGCAATAAAGGTCATTTCTGGTTTAAAGGCCATCACAGACTTGCTGACTGCTGTAGACACTAGGAAATTACATCTGGGTGTAACGTGAGACCTGTGTGTGTGTGCGTGCGTACGTGCGTGTGTGCTCTGGTTTAACCCATAATCAACTAGTATTTGTTAAGGTAGTGAGATAATCGAGATTTCATGTACTTTGTAATATTAATACAACAGTCTTCCAGTTGACCCCTCCTCCTTCAGAATATGAGAAATCTCCTTACCGATTGTTGTTGACTATGGGCTCTGAGTATGCACGGCAATAGGATGATGGAAACCAGCCTCTCCTGGGAGAGAGAGAGGGAGGGAGAGAAGGGAAGAGAGAGAGGGAGAGAAAGGGAGAAAGAGGAGAGAGAGGAAGGGAGTGAGAGAGACAGACAGACAGACAGACAACAAGAGACAAACAGAAAACGAGAGAGAAGGAGAGAGAGAGAGAACATGGATGAGACAGATATTACATCGCAATGAAATCAAGCTCTTCTTTCCACTCATTCACCAGTAACAGCAGGATAAATAGGCTCCCAATGATTGAGAGGGGGTACTCTGCTGTTCACCTGCGTACCACACTCAAACAGCCCTCCATCTCAAACACTGGAGAGGCCCTCCAGACAGGAGAGACCCGGGCCCAGTTAACCAATAACAGCCTCCAGCCTCTCCATAGCTGCCATTAGTAAGCTTGTTGTGGCGTCAGAATAAAGCCTGTAATCAGCTGCATGGTGTGGGGTCTCTAATGCAGATAGATGCAGAGTATGATGGGCGCCTCTCTGTGGGAAATGGGAAGCAATCAGAGCACAGCCCTGAATACCAAACACTCCATTTCCTGTTACTCTGCTTGGTGGTTGACAGTAGCATTATTTCAACATTGTCTGCGTTGCAGTGGGTTTGATCACATTTGGGTTTTCCTCCTCTACTTTTGATGGAAAATGAGCTGAAGGTGAGAGAGATGCAGGTTTTATCTTCAATAACACAGAAGTTTTTCCATTTAGTAAGAGTTAAATTGTTTTCCCCTTGCGATTTACGAGGCGTGAACTCAACTATTTACCGTGATGTCTAAGGAAAAAGACAAGAACAAAATAAAATAAATTTCCTTGTTCTGGCACTGACCAAAAAATCATTGGTGGAGTTGAAAGGTGTTCCACAGAGACTGACACACACTCACACGCTTTGCCACACACACACATTCTGTGTCAAGTCCATCTTAGAAGGGGATGACAGAGATGCAGTGTCACACATTGGAGACCCATACTCTCATGTTCCATCACAATTCAGCTAAAAATCGTAATACTCGGAGAAACCTTGCTGCTTATCACCCACTCCAAAGAGTGCCTGAGGTTCTCAAGGCGGATCTACGTACAGAACGTTCCATCAGTATCAGTATGTCACTACTGCTTTCGAATGACACAATCCTGTTGAGCCATTAGGAGTTGGAGAGCGGGTGCGGTCAGCCTATGTTTACCTAGGACAAAATACACCAGGGGTAGATACCATATCAACTTCCCTTAAGCTACAACAATCACAGTTGTGGTCAATCTAACTGTAGCTTTATATACAGGGATAGACTATAAACTAACACTTAACTTGTTAAGTGTTAGTAACAATGAGACTTTTTTGGGGGCGGCCATGTTGGTGTCTTAGGTGGAAAGGTATGTGGTGATACCTCTCTCCCTTACATGATATCTGTTTGTATCTGTATATAATCCACTGTTGCTTGGCCCAGTTGCCAGGATACATTATCGCTCAGCCGAGCCATGACAGAGCATAGGTGTGTCTGATGATATCATTGACATCATCACACCGACCTGACTGTTGACAACTCATTGGTTCTATGTTACGGCAACCATGGTGACCATATCCAGTACTGTGGTCTATATCCAGTATTGTGGTCGATATCCAGTACTGTAGTCTATATCCAGTACTGTATTAGGTGGTGTTGCTGACAACCTTCCATCCTCTATTTTTCTCCATGCCCCTCTTTTCTTCCTGCATCAATCCTGCTCTGTCTCTCTCTCTGCCCCCCTCTCCCTTCCTCCTCTCCCCTCCATCCAGCCACCCCCTCAGGCGCCTGGCAGGGCAGGGAAGCTCAGAGGGCCCTGGTCATCAGTGGGCAGCACGACCAGCATCAGCTGAAGCACACATGTCCACAGCAGCTGGCGAGGGAGGCAGGGCTGGAGGGGGGGGATGCAGGGCTAGTGGCTGAGGTGGGGGGAGTGATTACTGTGTACATGTGGACATGAAGGAGGGTTGAGGACTGGGGGGAGCTGAGGTTGGCAGGGCTGGGCGGGGTGGGGGTGGGGGGGTGGAGTGATTACTGTGTACATGTGGACTAGAGAGAGAGGGTGGGGGGGGGGGGAGCCGGAGGCTGGTGAAGAGAGAGTGTGTTTTAACAGGCTATTGAAATGGGCATCATGTACAAGATATGCAGGACAGAGGATGTGGGAGAGGCACTGCTTAGTGTGTCTTTGCAGGTGTATAAATATACTGTGTATTGGTGCATTCTGGTTCTCTATGTGTTTGTGAGTGAACATGTGTGTACACATAGGACGACACATGTGTGTGCGTGTGTGTGCGAGCGCCTGACTCACTGCTTGGTCTTCTCCAGCTCTCCGTAGAGCCAGCCGTCCCTCTCCTCTGGGATGAGCAGTGTGATGACATCACCCTCATCGAAGCTCAGCAGGGTGGCATTGCCAGCCGCCGTATGGGGGAAGATTGTCCGCACCCGGGGCCTCCGCACGATATTGTTGAGCCCCGTTGCCATGGACACCGACCTGGACATGGAGCTGTCCTCGCTGTCCCCATAGTCTGGACACAGGGAGGGCTTTGTTAGTAGCACGCACGCACGCATGCAAACACAGACAAAAACATTTGACATTTAGACTCCTATGCGTACCTGTGATTTTCTCATCTACAGCTGTTTTTGTGGTAGTTGTGCTTGGGGGGATGGGGGTGACAGGGTTGTTGGCGAACATGCCGGCCAGTGGGCTGGTCTGGGCCTTCAGGGCCGGGGCCGGGGGCGGGGGCATGGAGACCACCGAGTTGCTCTACACCCAGGAGACAACACATTGACCATGGTCAGCGGGAAAAGGGTAGAAGGTAAGGGTGAATCTTTCCTAAATGGAATGCAGCCCAAGAACAATCCACAAGCATATCAGTTATGAGGAAAGGAGGAGAGGGAACAGGGGAAAGGAGAGGGAAGCAACTTTCTGGATTTGAAAATAGCCCTGTAATTTCTATTATCTCACTCCCTCTCCCTCATTCTACCCTCCCTCCCTCTCTTCCTCTCTCTCCCTTGTTCTACCCTCCCTCTATCCCTCTGTCTCCCTGTCTCCCTGTCTGTCTCCCTCTGTCTCCCTGTCTCCCTCTGTTTCCCTGTCTGTCTCTCTCCCTCTGTCTCCCTATGTCTCCCTGTCTCCCTCTGTCTCCCTCTGTCTCCCTGTCTGTCTCTCTCCCTCTGTCTCCCTGTCTCCCTCTGTTTCCCTGTCTCCCTGTCTCCCTGTCTGTCTCTCTCCCTCTGTCTCCATGTCTCCCCGTCTGTCTCCCTCACCCGGCTGCGTCGGGAGGGGGCGGGGGATGGAAGTGGGGTGACAGGCACAGAGTTCCTCAGGCCTTCGATCATGGTCATGATGCTGTCAGGCACGTTGGTGGCATCGCTGCACTTCTCCTGCCAAGAGGTCAGCTTCCCCGACAGCATGTCCTTGGCCTGGGGGAGGGCACAAGCACACATGAACACACATTGAAGTATGTCTTTGGCTACTTCTCTGAATACAATATGTACTGTTGTGCAAATCAAGTTAAAAAAATGCGAACCTTCCATTTCAGCGTTCTTACAGTGGGGTTGGGGGACATTATTGTACCTGTGGCCTAAGACTCTTCGAAGTGGGCTTGTTGAGAAAAGCAGCTATAGAAATGGGACCAGGCCACAGAAGCCCTGTCATAGAGCACCGAGGCTCTTAGCAGCCTGGGGGGCAGGAGCCTGGGAAAGACAACCTACCGTTTCATGAAAGGCAGCTGTCTGGTAAGAGAAGGTGCAGTGTTTGTCCACCAGGAAGCAGAAGCGCCTCTTCTCCTCCAAAAGGGCCTCCTTGCACCCGTCAGCGATGAACATTTGCATGTCCACCTGACGAGATGTCAGCATCTCCAGACACTGCAACGCACCAGGCATACAATCTTATCTTGGCACCATCATCGAACAAACAGCCCTGACCTGTGACAGATTTTCATTTCACATCTCGTCAATCGCAAACCATCACCTCACTACTTCGACCAATCAGACGACTTTATCTCCTCCCTGCAGACATGGCTCAGCCAATGGCAACGTGGCACAGCGAAAGGCAGGAAGCGAAAAGGCATCGGGATAAAAGAGGTAGAATAGAAGCCTGCTAATCTCTGTGTGGCAGAAGGCTAGCTGGGTTTCTTCTCTCTATTCTGTGGTGAGTAAAAGGGAGAGCAGCTCCAGGTGAGGTCCAGCCCAGCCGAGAACTGGAGGTCTTATCTCAAAACACAGACGCAGGGCCATTCTAAGGTCACCGTTCTTCACAGAAGGTGAAAGATGGTGTGTGTGTTTGTGTGTGCATGTGTGTGTCTGTTAGGACCTTATTAGTCTCCTTATTACTCTCTTTTCAAATGATACTCGATGTTCTTGGCCTGTTGGAACACAGCAAACTTTTTCTGAACTGAATGTGAAACCACGTAGGAGAGTGAACTCAAAGATGGAGTGTGCAACACTAGTACACAGGAAACAGAACAGGGATTTGTTTGATAACCTCAACTCTCGAGTTTGTACAGTATGTACTGTAGTCTGCATGCTGTCAGAAACTCAGGCCTTGGACATTTTCACACAGTAGAAACAGAAGAAAAGATCAATTGGAAATCTTCTATTTTCTATAGACATGCGGGTACTGACTAAGAGGTCCTTGGTCTTAAGTTGTACATGAAGCTGTGATAACTCTGAGCACAGTGATTTCAATCCCAGCAGCATGGAGCAGACTGCCTGTTGCTGGATATACGACAGAATATCAGACAGGATATCATTTACATTTTTTACATTTAGTCATTTAGCAGACGCTCTTATCCAGAGCGACTTACAGTAAGTACAGGGACATTCCCCCTGAGGCAAGTAGGGTGAAGTGCCTTGCCCAAGCCCTAACCAACAACCTTCTGATTAATAGCCCGACTCCCTAACCGCTAAGCCATCTGACCCCCCTATATATCAGGCAGGATATCAGAAATGGAATCACCTCTCAACACCTGATACGCACTATAGGTGGGGGAATTGCATGAAAACAGTTGACAGAAACAGCATAAACCATTGTAATAGGTGTTTAGCAAAGAACCAATGCTGCCACTTGACAAGTAGACATGCACAGACCACCCACACACACATGCATGCACACACATGCATGTACACACACACCCAGAAGGGCAAGGCCTGTCCAAAGCTGACGAGTTTCAATGTGAAAGTTGACTTCCATCAGTTCCTGGCTGTGTGTGTGAGAGTGTAGGGGTGTGTCTCTGATCACCAGGGATACTGTGTTTGTGCCTACTGGAACAGCATAGAAAGGCAGGAGGTTGGGAAATGGCATGTGGTGGGGGGGGGGGGGGGTTGGCTTGCCTGGAGGGTGGATGTGTGTTGAGTGTTCGAATTTCTCGACTTAGGAGGACCCTCTCTCGAGTCTCTCTCTCCTCTCTCTCTCTCTCTCTCTCATCTCTCTCTCTCTTCTCTCTCTCTCTCTCTCTTCTCTCTCTCTCTCCTCTCCTCTCATCTCTCTCTCTTAGAGAGACGAGAGAGAAGAGAGATCTCTCTCTCTCTCTCTCTCTCTCGCCTCAGAGAGCGAAGAGACGAGACGAGAGCGCTCGGCGAGGCGAGAGAGCTCTCTCTCCTCTCTCTCTCTCTCTCTCTCTCTCTCTCTCTCTCTCTCTCTCTCACTCTCTCTCTCCTCTCTCTTCCTCTCTCTCTCTCTCTCTCTCCTAACCCCCCCACCCCAACCCCCTTCCTGACTAAAACATGCTAGATTGCAGTGTGTTCCTCTTAGCTGGGAGAGATAACATTGTGTTTCAAACAGAGCTCCCCTGGTACATAGTCCTTGGATGACCTCTGATAGGAGGGCTTCATGGATAATGACAGTACATTGTCTGTCTCTCTCCCCCCCCCCACTCTCTCTCTCTCTCCAATCTCCTCCCCCCCACTCTCTCTCCATCTCCTCCCCCCAACTCTCTCTCCATCTCCCCCCCCCAACCACTCTCTCTCCATCTCCTTCCCCCCCCCCCACCTCTCTCTCTCTCTCTCTCTATCTATCTCTCTATCTATCTCTATCTTGCTGCCCTGGGAGACCTGCTGTTTGTTTGGGTCACCAGTGTGACAGTGCTGGGCCGTTCCCATAACGTCACCATCCCCTCAGTGTAGCAGGCCCGCTGGCTTTGACGGTCACCCCTGAGGCTCTGAGGTCACCTGTGGAGGTGCCACAGTGGAACCATTGTCCATCTCTGTCAACACCGATCACGATACAGACATGACATCACACTCAGCGATCTGAAACACAACCTGGATAATTCAAATATTTCTGTGTGTGTACCTGTGCATGTGTGAAAGGGATATTGTTGTCCTTCGTGTATGGTAGGAGAAAAAGAAAACAGTGTAATTACTGAAGGTAAAAAGTGTGTGAAACCACTCTATACACACACCAAACTTCTCCGGCTGATCAAGACATCGGTTCTACAGCCAGTTGCTATGGACACCCACTGTATTGTTTCTTCTGTAGACTGCTAGAAGGACAGAAAAATTAGGAAGCTGCTCTAAATAGAATAGAAATAGCAATAGATTAGCAATAGAAAACCTGTGCCAAGTTCAGATTCCCAAATCATCAAGGCTACAATGGCTGCAATTACACAAGCCTGGGACAATTGACATCACAATATGAGCAGGCTTTGTATTTGCGGAGTTCCTCTGAATGTCAAAATGATGTGGGGAATACACAA